>NC_041710.1:4178993-4394112 GCF_900700375.1 Denticeps clupeoides
ATGTTAATTCTAGGTCTGGGATCAATAATCAGACAAAATTCATAATTTTTCAAGTGGATATAAATAGGCATAAGTAAACAATGTTTTCAATAAACTTGCAACACAAATATTTATGTTCAATGTCATGAAAAAACACTAGATAGCGCTGTCTGGTTGGGAATGTGGGAGCGAGTTGTCTGATGAGCAAAGTCACCATTTCATATTAGACTTCAGATGAAAACCTTGGCTGAATTTTTAAAAAATTAAATGATATTTTTTGGTTAGTACCTATACGATAACCTGGTGATCTAAACCAGCAAAAGAAGCTTGCAGATGGACAGAACGAAGGAAATGAGCTGCTCTCTTGCGTTCTCCGGACTTCACTCATTATATCATGCCTTCAAGAGTCTGACTCGTCCTGAAGGTAAAGCTGGATCCTACATCCGTTCTCCTCGCCTATCAGTATAACACATTTATTTCTGTCCATTGGAACAACATTTGAACAAATGTCCCTAACCAGAACAAGGCACAATTCCAAACAAAATTTCTATGGGGCAACCGATGTTTTTGGAAAAAGACAAGACACTGCCACCCCACCTACCCTCATACGTCAGCCAATTATCTCACAGATGGGATGGAGTGACCTTGTGTAATGCTCACATGTAATGACAGCCTCTCCCCAGGAGTCACGTCCTTGATGTACATGAGGTCACAATGCTGTACATATGGCATTCCCAAAAGAAACGAGCCTGCCAAGACACAGCACACACAGACCTACTGAACACAGAGGCTCAGAGCCACTGTCTGACACTGGGTGATTAATGCACCGGTGTCAGGGCGAACTGGGTCGGGGCCCTGGAGAGACTGGGGGGGGGGGGGGGGGGGGGGGGGGGGGCAGAGCCGATTGGGACACACGGGTGGAGGAGGAGGAGGTCCAAACGTCCTCACCGTGCAATGTCAGGTCTTTCCCCAACATCAGCACAGTGTGGCCCTAAGGCTAAGGTGGCATAGACTCACCTCATAGAATTCACCTTTCACCCTGTCTGACGTCAACAACGAGCCCCGCCGCGAGCCTCTAGAGAGACGGGGGCTGGTGACGTTCCGGGAAAGCTATACGTAGACGGAGCTTTCCAGCGCGCTCCACGCTCGTTTGAATGAGTAGGGTTGTGTTTTCATAGTCAAATGATTTATGGCTGCTTTGGCCACACATTTACATGGCGCACATATACAACGCAGGACCTCGCCGTGTCACCCAGCAGCAGCAGCCAGCAGCAGGCAGTCCTGTAATCAGGTTCTGACACGATGAAGGTAGAGGCTTACACAGCTGCTCTCCTCAAATGCGACAATCCTGTACAACATCATTACCGTAGTAATGAACGGAAAATTCAATAACTGAGGGACATGAAAAGATCTTCAAGCATTAAAAAGTCTTTTTGTATTTAAAAAAAAAAATGTCCATTGCGCAAATATTTTAGGCTGCAGCAGCCTAACTTTGTAAGCTAATGATCTCCTACAAGAAAAAAGTCTACGGATGGAGAACATTATTGTATTGTGGCTCAGAGAACAACAGGAGAACAGAGTGTCTTTTTCTGGACATACAATGTCTAAGACATCTGCACAGCTTTAAAGGTCCCCTATCATGAAAATGTCACTTTGAGAGATTATTATTTAGCATAAAACCGAGTTCCCCTAGCCTGTCTACGGTCCTGCAGTGGCTAGAAACGGCGTGTTTTGGTCATTCTGCTTCACCGTTCAGACAGCGACAGCTCAGGCGGTCGGATCTGGAATTTGTCCTTTTATGTCGTCATAAGGGGAAAGGTTACCTCACGTCATTTCGGCGAATGTCTCCTCACTTCTATACGCCTCTCTCCTCCTCATTTTCATTTAAAGCCCCAGACACTGAAACGGCGCGTCCTGGGAAATCTCATTGTGGGACTGGATCAAAGTGGCTGTAATTCTGCACCACGGCTGAAAACCACTGACATGGAACTACACAAATGTAATAACTGTGATTGGTCCACTTAGTAGTAAAATATTTTCTCAGTCTTACAGCTTCCGGTGGGAATTGTGCAGCAATGCAACTAAATACAATCATCATACCTAAATTAACCAAAAATATCTGTATTTTACAGATAATTAATAAAAAAGACTCGCATTATGTTGCGATGTCTTGTTGAAAGTTGCATATATTTAGTCTGCAAACTTAGTATGTCAGCAAAAACTTGCAATCAAACAAGCAGCAAACATGCATTCATGTCATCGCAGCTTTCAGCAGTCATATTTTGCAACTGTCATCAATTGGCCAAAGAAAGTATAGCAGTTTGTGCTATACTTCAGAAGAACAAAAAATGCCATTTTGATACAATCTGGATACCATCAGCTCGGTTAAAAATGGCCAGTGTCATTAAGCAGCTTCATGCAGTTCGCAATTAAATCTCATTGTAATTAAAGTCCATCTCTTGAACTCACCTGTGTAACTTTCTCAGTCACATTGTGAGTGCGGTCTATGAGCTTGCAGGGGGCGATGATATCGATCTCGCTGGACGGGAGCGCGATGTAGGAGTCCAGCTTGCAGTCTACGAAGGTCTGGGTGCTCTGTGCAGCTCGGCGGAAGGAGCGGAAGCGGAGGAGATCCGAGTCTGAAGTGGAGTTCTGCATGCTGGCTTTGTTGTTCACGGCACCTGAGGAAAACGGTTCAGTAGAAAAGGGACAGAGAGAAAGAATGAAAGCGTCAGACCATGAGAAGCATCCCACATTTGTACTGGTGCACGGCTGTTTGTGAAAGCTCTACATACAGGCCGCTTTTGCAACCTGGCTGCTCCTCATTTTCATAAGACATGTGTGCCTGGTCACCATGATGCAAAGCATGTCCGGGTATAATGTATAGGGCACAGGGAGTCACTCTCCCATCATCCCAATTACAAGCACATGTTCCCTGAACCAAGTCACACTCAAATATTGAGAAGAAGCTGGACTACAGAACTAGTTATGCCATCACCTGGTCACTTGACTGAAAAGATTTAGCAAGTAAAGTAGTAAAAATGTGCATAAAATAAGCTAAATCAATATAATATCATGACTGATGAGGATAGACATTTTTTGAACAGCTTACAGAAGCTTATTCAGTAGCTTCAGCAGCGACACAAGCTGTATATATTAGGCCTTTAATAGAAAAGGTGGTTTGTCGAGGTGAAAGTGATTTTTGTCACTGTAAGCACGGAACGATTTGGGAGCAACGGGCAGCCATGAAAGGCACCCGTGGAGACGGTACCTTGATCAAGGGGCACCTTGATGGGACTTGAACCTGCAACCTATGCTTTTTAAGCCCCTGGAAGTCTGTTTGCATTTTTTTCACTCCACGATGGAATGTGGTCTGACGTTCTACTAAACATTTAAAGATGTAGCAGTGTGAGTGACCCCTCCCAGCAGCATGCGCAGCTGAACCCTGCCTTGCGCAGAATCGAACCCGTCGCATGCCGACCTCTGTTGAGAATTAAGAGGGGAGGAGGAAGCACGGTGAGCATGGAGGGTAAACGATTCTTCTGTCTGCCAGCATGGATAACTTCGCCCCACCACACCAAAGCGCACTAAATCAAAAGAAACAACAACCAGAGAAGCTGGTCTTTTGGGGGTTGGAGTTCTGGGTTAAAGGGGGGTGCAGTTGTGATGTTTCCGTTCCCTCTCTGTGTTCGAAGTTGTTAATAAAACTGACACAACATATATATTCATATATTAGTGGGGCAGTGGTGGACTAGTGTGCCAGAAAACCAATCCGTAATCAGAAGGTTGCCGGTTCTAATTCCAAGATGATACTGAAGTGCCTTTGAGCAATATACCATCCCCACACACAATTGTTTATGTGTGTGTGTGAGTGTGTGTATATGTACACACACACACACACACACACACACACACACACACATATATAATTATATATATATATTATTTTGTATAACCTTTTGTGTGTTTTTGTGTGTGTGTGTGTATATTTATATATATATATATATATATATATATATATATAGAGAGAGAGAGAGAGAGAGAGAGAGAGAGAGAGAGAGAGAGAGAGAGAGAGAGAGAGAGAGAAAATGACTGTAATGAAAATGCATAATCAGACGTTCTGATGTTTTATTTTTACCAGGCTGAATGCTCAATTCTCATTGGCTGACAAGTGTGCCTTAAATCAGTGTAATTATGTACCTGTCACTTTAACCTGCTGAAAGAGTAGAACTAATTCCTTTTATCAATGTTAACATGTAGAAAGAAGAAGGGTGTATGTTAAAGGTTCTTTGTGCAAGTCGTGCAATAAAATCCTTTAACGCACACCTCACCATGGATTGTCCCTCAAATGTGACGTCAGCCTGCAGTGCCGGGAGCCGTGACCTCTGACCTGTGCTACTGGGTCGTGTGGGGAGCTTGCTGTCCCAGGTGTAGTGGCTGGGTGACGGCAGGGGCTGCAGGCTGCACAGGCTCTCACAGGAGCGGCTGTGGCTCAGGCTGCCGATGGAGGCCGAGGGCTCCGGTCCCAAACAGTGCAGCCGTGGGGAAGACTGGGAGAAGCCCTGGGAGAAGCCCTGAGAGAGGTGCGAAGTGGGGGTCGGCTGTGGCCCATCAGGGCTTCGGCTCCACAGCAGCATGGGCTGAGGGTTGACCATCAGGTCCTGGCGTTCCGGCAGGGCCAGGAGTTTGTCCAAGGCCACCGACTCGTGACCCAGAGATGGGAGACGGCCGCAGTGCTCCCCTTCATCTGACAGAGACTGCTTACTGCTGTTCAGAGAGCGCAGCAGCGGAAAGCAGAACCTGTGCTTCCGACCTCAGAAAGAAATGAAAACACACACATAATTTAATCTGCTGTATGAACATTACCTGTGGTTTTTATTAAACTTTTTATTAAGCTTCCTCTGTTGGCAGAATAATATTTAGTTTTTACCACAGTGGTTATGGGAGGTAGTAGCCTAGTGGGTAACACAGTCGCCTATGAACCAGAAGACCCAGGTTCAAATCCCACTTACTACCATTGTGTCCCTGAGCAAGACACTTAACCCTAAGATGCTCCAGGGGGGGACTGTCCCTGTAACTACTGATTGTAAGTTGCTCTGGATAAGGGCGTCTGATAAATGCTGTAAATGTAAATGGTTATGTGTTCCTTATGTTTACCATCTAATTAGCAGGAATTCAACATTATTATGACCATATAAAAATGTACTCAGAGATTTTTTTTTAATAATCTTTGATCTATATAACCATCTCCACAATACCTCTAGAAAGCCAGGGCAGGGTCGGTTTGTGGTTGGGTTCCCGGTTTGGGGAGACGTGCACAGATTGGTCCAGCTGGTCAGCCAGTTCAAAGTTAAGGATGAACATGATGACCAGGCCTTCTTCGTTTTTCACTGGGACCACATCCACAAAGCAGGGAAAACACACACCTGTGAGTGGTAAAACACACACAAAATGCAAGTAAGAGACAAATTACTACCTCTAGTAGATGCTAAATATTCCTATGGAGAGAAATGTTATTTCCTTTATAAAACAACATATATCATTTGCATGTCTGCCATGTAGAAGCAGCTAAGCAACTAACCCACACTTCTAAAATGCTGCTCCAATTAACTGAATTTAATATGATGATCCCGAAATTCTGTTTCTACTATTGTAAAAACAGTGTTATTTTATGAATGTGTCTTTTTTTAATAAGTGGAATGTGTTACAAAAATGGATTTGGAATGTGTAACATTTCTCTTGCAGCCCCTTTACACTGGTAAAGCAGTTTCTCAAAAGTCTCCACCAGAGGGAGACCGCTGCCAAGATAAAGCAACGGTTATTTATCCTGGTGCAGATGATTTCTCTACCTGGACTTTGAATTCACATTGTCATTCTATGATATCTCCTCTAGCTACCAAACATATTAAATAAGACTTAAAACAATACCCAACTCCAATATTAATCCAGTTTTGATCTAATTGCAAACATTAATGATACATTTTAAAAAATTTAATTGAAGAGAAAACCAGAGCAGGCAATATTGAACACTATGTATGAACCACATCCTGTGATGAGATCTGTGCCTGAGAGTGAAGAACGTCCTGCCCTGGGATCACCCTGGCAGAATCGCACCCTCCATGCCCCACCAGCATGAGCCACGGCACCCACTCTGGCACGGATTCGCCCTCAAGGACAGAGAGGGCGAGGGTGCATTTTCTCTGGGATTAGCGCTCCGTGTTCTACAACGCACTGGGCCGCCGAACCATCTGCTGCAGCCGGTTACCTAAACTCTGCCGGAGACAGAAAACTCCACAACATCATAGCTGTTCGCCCGTTGAAAAGTGGGAAGGACCTAATCCATGTGGTTCAGTGGATGTGAAAAAAAGGAAAAAGAAAAACAAGAACGAGGAAAAGGGGGATCATATGTGTGACGAGGGCGTCTCATCCATACACACGAGTGCCATTCAGCACCAAGGACAGCGGCTGATGTCACAATCGACAAGGATAATTCCTTCAGAGGAAGGGATCTGTTTTCATAAGCACATAAGCAGCATATAAACTGAAATGAATGATGGGATTTCAACCCTCAAATGGACACTGCCCCTCCCCTTCCTGTTGCCTTCACTCTTCCGTTTCATCTTTCCCTACAGGTTATTTTTCATTCCCCTTGAAAATATCCATTAAATGGATGACATTCATGTGATGAAGTAACCTGACGCCTGAGATCATTTAACACAGGCGCGAAAAAAAAAAGAAGAAGAATGTTGCATTGAGAACCAATCAAACCATTCACCAGCAGGAGATTGACCAACATGCACCAATATTGGATTTGTTCTCGCCACTGATTATTGATTATTGGAAGTGTGGGTGTTTCATCATTGCAATTAAGTCAAGTAATGCCTGCAAGAATGGACACAATGCGTCTGGCCTGTCACAACACGGCGCCATTCCAGCAACAGTGGAAAGCCATGGATGAAGAACGGCCGTTTCAATTATTAAGGGCCCTCAAATGACTCCAGTCATTACTCTGCCTAATTATAGCCAAGCAGGCCATTAACGCAACATCCAGACAGACGATGGGGGTGATCCTCCATCTCCAGGCGGCAGGATGGTCCATCTCACAGCGACCCTCCTTACTTCCTCTCCCCCGCCCCCTGGGCTCCTCTGGCTCATTTTTAGCCATGGCAAAAATGCTGCATTGGCAGAAGACTGATATAACACGGGGCTCAATAAAAACTGAATTATAAATATCCTTCATGCCGCATGCATTCTGCTCTTCGTGTAGGCAGAGTCTCGGATTTCTCTCCGCTTTCTCAGTTTCTCTCTGTGAGTTGGGTTCTGCAAAAAAAAAAGTTCCTGTTTGTTTGCTACTGAGTCACCTTGGGCTCGTCCAGTTTGCTGGAAGTGCTGAACATTCTTCACAGGGCTTTTTCTGTGTGAATCTTCAATGGCCTAACATGCCTTTACAACATTGAATCCTGCAGACTACATTTACATTTACAGCATTTATCAGATGCCCTTATCCAGAGCGATTTACAATCAGTAGTTTCACGGACCCTGGAGACACTCAGGGTTAAGTGTCTTGCTCAGGGACACAATGGTAGAAAGTGGGGTTTCAACCTTGGGGTCTTTTTCTGCATATACGATATTAAACTATATTGCATGTTGCAGTTGTTTTATACTGTTGTGTTTGAGAGACACCATCAATCACTCACATACTTGGCCAATAAAAAAACGATTCTGATATTCACCACAATTTTTGGTCAAATTTGTACCATAATGGTCACAACCAACCAATCACCACATAACTTATGTTGTGTAACTTTGTTTGTCCAGTGACATCACAAATGGAGGATTAACTCCAAGTCATGTCCAACATTACTTTTACTGCCTTCACTTCGGCCTTTAGTCATTCTGCACTCTTTCTAGCTTTACCTTCCCCAGAAACTCTGGAGTAGTCAATGGTGTGATGTATTGTGCTGTCGAACTGAATTGTGGGACCATCACTTCACATTGCATGCTACAGAAACTTAAAGGTAACGTGATGTGAACACGTGATGTGTTGGGTCACAACAGTTTTGCACCCTTTTCTGCCATGTGTGTTCCATCATAATCGACCAGATCGACCGTAATTGATGACTTATTACAATCATATAATTGCCCAGCACAATGAGGATGCATTACATCATCCATTTAATCCTTTTAGCACACATGGTTTCTTTTTCATCAATTAACTCAAAAGTGTCTCCCCACTTTTTCTTAAACAATTGTCAGCATTGCCTAATTTTTCCTGGCTGGAGTATTGATGGAAAGTCCACATAATGATGCATATCATAAATAAGACATTTCCTCACTTCTCCCCACCACTGGTTTAGATGCATTAGTGTAGGATGATTACATGATGAATCCATTGACTAAATACAGATTTGGAGTAACTTTAAGCCACAAACAAAATATATTTTTTGATTTCAACTGAGACATAAAATACATGAGTACAGTACAGTATTGTATATATTTAAACTCAATAAAATAACAATAAAATACATATTCTCCTATTACCGTAGATGACCGACCTTGAATGAAATCAAGCACATCACTGCAGAACATTCCAGAGAGAGTTGTAGGACTTAACAGGAGATAACACAAAGCTTAATTTATGTGTAGGTCAGTAAACCCTGTGACCTCCTGAGTAGAAGTACCATGGGACTGGTAAAGCGGAGTTAATCTACAATGTTCCCCCAGGCCCAGAGGTCATCGTATTACCACACCTAGAACTGTTTATACATCCACAGAAAGACACCCCAGAAGACCAGCCCAATTCCTCAGGGAAATGCACCAGAAGAGTCTTCACGCTTCAAGCCAATTGCCCACACAGAAGGTTTAATTATATTCTTGCTGTGCACAAGGATTTTAGTACCCTTTATGAAGCCCCTCTGCACCAATGCAGTCGGCAGTAATGGTGCATTATGTCCGGAACGTAATTTCATGCACCATTACAGGTGTGGCCAATATGCGCGGTGCTTTCGAGGTTTCCCTAATTCATTTATCTGCATAAGGAAACAGTTACTTTATTATAACTTATTATAACACAGGTTATTATTGCATTTTGTCCCACTACCATACAAAACATACCTGGTCAGCAATGACTGTGGTCATGACTGAGCATTGAGTACAATTCATTAATATGAACAATATGAACACTGCGTGACTCAGAGAACAATGTTGCTTGAGAGGATTCTGGAATAAAGATTATAAATAAAGATTGTCTCTGTCTGGATAAACGTTCTGTTATCCTGCTAGACTGAAACTCAAATATTGAACCATACGCAGTAAACCATCACACAAAGCCACGTGATACGGCATTTGTCAGCCTATTGAGAAGAGAAAGTGAATAATACCTCTGGGAAAACATCTGAGACTAAACCAATCCAGTGGAAGGACAAGGATCATTTTATAAAAAAAAAAAAAACACGGTTTGGTGGATACATATTGCAGCTATAAAACATGTGACAAAGTCCAGTAGCATTTTAGAATAACAAGCCCCAGAAACTGGTTTGGACCTGGCCAGTATATCTTGAGTGAGGAAAGGTTTCCTTTTTAAATTAACTTAAATTAATCACATGGATTTGCCTTAATATTTTGACATTTCCAAAAAATGGATCACAGTTAAAAGAACATGATTTGATCATGTAAGAATTACGTGTTTAATTTTGGTTCAGTGCCAAATCACATTTGATTACCTTAAACCATCAAGCTGAACTAACTTAATATGTATGGTTTGAAAGAATGCAAAGGAATTAGGACAGCCTAATCTGTGGAACCAATATCCACTATTCAATTAAATAAAGTAGTTCGGACCGGAGTTTCACGTAGTCTTGTGTTATTATGTTTCCAGGTTGTTATCACCTGTGTAATTGTATAAAGCTGTCCTGTTCGTGTCTGTTCGCCGACGGGTCATTGTTTGGTGATGTTCCCTTGTCGTTTGTACTATGTATTAAACCCCTGTCTCGTGACGGCGACGTATGCATCCTCCTTCCTCGCCATGTCCAGCCATCGCAACAACAGAGTATTGAGGTGAACTTTTGCTATTGATCCAACACTTATGTTCTGCACCAAATTCTTTAAAAAAAAAACATACAATGTGACTTCCTGGATTTTTCTTTCACATTCTGTCTCTCACAGTTTAAGTGTTTCTATGATGGTAATTCCAGACCTCTCTTATCTTTTTTATATACAGCACAGGCCAAAGGTTTGGACGCACCTTCTCATTCAATGTGTTTTCTTCTTATATTCTAGTTTCTTCAAAATAGCCACCCTTTCCTCTGCTTTGCACACTCTTGGCATTCTCTCGATGAGCTTCAAGAGGTCGTCACCTGAAATGGTTTTCCAACAGTCTTGAAGGAGTTCCCAGAGGTGTGTAGCACTTGTTGGTCCAGCTCACCCCAAACCATCTGGATTGGGTTCAGGTCCGGTGACTGTGGAGGCCAGGTCTCCACGTTTTGTTAAGTACATAACTCCACGTGTGTTCATTCATAGTTTTGATGTGAGAATCGACCAATGTAAATGGTCATGACAATAAAGAAAACACATTGAATGAGAAGGTGTGTCCAAAATTTTTGGCCTGTACTGTAGGACTGAGTTGTCCCCAGTATCTTACCCAAATTCAGTCTTGGTGCAGAATTATAGCCACTTTTATCCAGTCCCACACTGAGATTTCCCCAGAACGCGCCGTTTCGGTGTCTGTAGCTTTAAATGATAATGAGTAGGAGAGGGGCGGGACGAGGAGAACGGCCTATAGAAGTGAGCAGGCATTGAAATGACATGATCAACACCATTCACCAACCACAATGTTTGCCACAGACAGGACGTTGTTTAACCTTCCACCCTTCCATGATGACGTAAAGGGAGAAATTCCAGATCTGGCCGGATGAGCTGCCGCTGTCTGAACGGCAAAGCAGAATGACCAAAGCACTATTTACACCTATTGCCATTTCTAGCCACTGCAGGACCATAGACAACTAGTACTAATGTTAAATAATTTCACAAAGTGAAATTTTTAAGTGGGACACTGCCATCAGTCACTGCCAAACACTGTAATTACATGGCCCACAATTTAAAAATGTGCAGTTTTCAGTACATATTTACAGTTACTAGCATTTGGTGTTCAGTAGGTCATTCTAATGTGCATGGGAATCCAACATAGAACTTCAGAAAAATTATTTCACTCTTCACCACAAAGATGATGCTGAAATGTTATGAAACACCGCATCAAAGTATTGCAAAGTCAGGATAAAAGGCAATCGGTAGAATAAATGGATATCAAGTATTATAAACATTAATACATTAATATCACATTAATAGTATAAACATCAGATTGATATGAGTTGAATGTAATAAATCTCAATGAAAGTCTCCATCAAGGTTAGGTGCTTGTTGCAATGGTGTGAATAAAGTATTGGCTATCCTAGGGTAAATCAAAGACTTATAAATAATGGAAGTGCATTATAAAATCCCAGCAGCGGGAGAGCAACATGAAAAATTACTGAGGTGGCAGGTAGGTGCAATATTATGGCTTTTATCAATTCTATAATATAATTTCTCCAAAGGGAAGGCTTTGCACGAAATAAAAGACGTGCTTTTCATGAAAATAGCTTTCAGTCTCTGCTTCCTGTACATTCAGGCGCATTCCCGATTTTTATTTTCAGCGTGGCTCAAAAAGATGGTTGGCAAGAGTTGTTCACTCTTTAGTTGAGATGATTCTCACAGGGCATTTGAAGGAGAAGGCAGTTAATTTGGTTTATTTTGTATAATAAGGGATTTCATTAAGCGGATTATTTCACACAATCTAAGAATGGCAAACATTCTGTGCA
Source organism: Denticeps clupeoides (assembly GCF_900700375.1). NCBI lineage: Eukaryota > Metazoa > Chordata > Actinopteri > Clupeiformes > Denticipitidae > Denticeps > Denticeps clupeoides. The sequence continues at coordinate 4,190,825 of NC_041710.1, forward strand.
AATAAGCATGTCTGAGGTCGACAGCAAGATGCACGATTACAAAAGGGCACCCTGATTCTCTTTGGGAAGACATGAGCTCAGGCTGAAGCCCCACCTGGACTTCTCTGGACCCGCATGGCAAAATTGAGAAATGAAATACAAACTGTAATGCTTAAAACGGCCAAAGGTATTGCTGCAAAAACACGTGCTTTGTGCAGAAAAGCGGTTTGAGACTCATTTTCAGGCTTTTTAACAGGTCAAAAAATCCCATCTATTGAAACAAAATAGATGTTTATTGATCTTTAGGTAGCTGCTAGGTACTTTTTAAATTATTAAAAGCAGCAATACGTACACAAAATCATGCGGCCTGTATACGTACTTATAAGCTGTATTTGCGACTGGTTCAGCCAGCAGACAAGTTTCAAAGTGTGAATTACAAGTGAATTAAACTTTAGCGACCAGATCTTGCATAATGTCGATTTAAAGGCCATTACTTTACTTTACTTTACTTAGCAGACGCTTTTATCCAAAGCAACTTACAGGAGGAAAACACCAGCAATTCCTTCGATTTCTATAGATTTTGAGTTTACAAAACCAAGAGCCCTGATAAGGCCGAACTTTTCAGAAAAAAGAACATGCTCGGAAATTGTTAAGTGCTAGACGAAGAAATGTATTAATTTATTTAAATTTTTTTTATTTTGTGCAGTGTGTGTGCATGTGCGTGTGTAAGTGTTAGATTCGTCTGAAATACTTTTTGAATAAGCGTGTTTTCAACTGCTTCTTTAAGGTGGTAGTAGTCTCGGCTAGTCGAATGGAGCAGGGCAAGTTCCACCAGCCAGGGACAACAACGGAGAACAGAGTTGATTGGAATCGGAGACCCCGTGAAGAGGGGATTTTCAGTCTCATTTCATTTGCCGATCTGAGAGAGTGTGCAGGGGTGTAGCTAGGTAGTATTGTATTGATGTAGGAGGGTGCAGTTCCATTTACAGCCCTGTAGGCAGCATCAAGGTCTTGAACTCAATGCGAGCAGCTACCGGGAGCTGGTGGAGGGAGGTGAGAAGAGGCGGGACATGGGTGTATTTTGGCTGATTGAAGATGAGACGGGCTGCCATATTTTGGACCATCTGGAGTGGTTTTATGGTGACTGCAGAGGCTCCAGCCAGGAGAGAGTTACAATAGTCGAGTTTGGAGATGACCATTGCCTGGACCAGGAGCTGTGTAGCCTGTTGCGAGAGAAAAGGCCGAATCTTGCGAATGTTGTAGAGAGTGAACCTGCAGGATCTGCAGATCGCAGCAACGTGATGGTTCAAACTCAGTTTGTCATCTATCCAAACTCCAAGGCTTTTTGCAGATGCCGTGGGTGTTAACAGTAGCGAGCCAATTTGAATTGAGAGGTTTTGTTGAGGGGAGTTGTTGCCCGGAAAGATCAGAATCTCGGTTTTGGATAGGTTGAGTTGAAGGTGTCGCTCAGACATCCATGCCGATATGTCCATTACGATTTGTCCTGAGATGGCAGGTCAAGTCTGGAAAACACTGAAATTGTGCACTGTCCCCCACTGTAATTATATGGCCCACAATTTGAAAATGAGTAGTTTTCAGTACATATCTACAGTTACTTCATTTGGTTTGGGACTCAGTAGGTACGAGCTGGTCACTCTGGAACCACTGCCTGTTGGAAGAAGCGTCACTCCTCCATTCTGCAACTCGCACGCACACCACGGCACGGCGTACCGAAGCGCGCGCGCCTCTCCGGCTTCTTACGCAAGCACAGGAAAATCCAGAGCGTTAGGCCGTGGGATTTGCGCTACGCTGCGAGTAATCGTCCTTCAAGCAATCACGACCCCGTGTCTCCCGCTCCCATTGTTTTGATCCTCGCGCTCTCGCCCACCTGTCCAGGAAAATCAATACGTCATCCCGACAAGCTGCTTCTTTAAATAGTGGAGGAGGCGGGACTGGCCATAATTAGGACCGCGCCACGTCTGTGTAGGGCCTCCATTATTCAGGGGACACCCTCGCTGGAGATAGACAACATGCTGCGGGAGTAACGACGCCTTCATATTTCACAGTGCGGTTTTCTAAAAGAAAATTTTACTAATATAAACTGAGCAATTTTTTATCATTTTCATAATAAAAATTAATACATTGATTTTTCTTGTGCCAATTCATGGCACATTGTTATAGCTCTTAAAAAATGAGACTGTGAGAATAGTTGCAATTAATGTAAAAAAAATATATAGAAATATAAAAATCTATGGCATTTCTATGGCCACACAATACCATGTGATTATACTGTACTAGTTTTGCTAGTAAACCCTTAAGTTTTACACAGGAAATGCTTTTTGCTTTGTCCGCTGCCATAAGAATGAAGCAGCAGATGAGTGATACAGCAGTTGTGCCTTTTCTATTCTGGGACGGGTCCAACAGGTGCCGGTCGCACCGTGTCTCCTGACACAAGAGAACGTCTCTGTTTCTGTAGCTCACGCACCCGGACCGACGGGAACCGCAGCGGACCTGAAACCATTAATGGGGGAACCCACATGTTCTCCTTTCAAGAGAACAGTTTTACTTTAAAACAGGAAGTGACCACATGATGACCAAGAAGTCGTAATAAACACACTCTCCACGCACGGCAGAGGAATTCAGCCGGACCCAGAGCCCTTACGCCCACTGTTGGGCACAGAAAGGGTGGTAGTAGCCAAGTGGGTAACACACTCGCCTATAAACCAGAAGACCCAGGTTCAAATCACGCTTAGTACCATTGTGTCCCTGAGCAAGACACTTGAGTCCTGAGTGTCTCCAGGGGGGGGGACTGTCCCTGTAACTACTGATTGTAAGTCGCTATGGATAAGGGCGTCTGGTAAAATGCCGTAAATGAAAGCGGAGCAAGGAGCGAGCGGCGGCCCACCGTCTTTCTTGTAGAGCGAGATCTCCACCTTCCTCTCCTCGGAGCCCAGCAGGGCTTTGGCCATCTGCGCCACCGCTGACCGGCCGGTGCCGGGCCCGTACAGGAAGCTGCAGGTGCAGGGCTTCTGCATGACCTCGGCACGCGTGTAGCCGCACATGCCGCAGAAGCCATCGTTGCAGAAGATGATGGCGCAGTTCTCCACCCGGGCGTTGGCGATGACGAATTTGCGACCTGGGGGAGGGATGCCATTCGCCGTCAGGACCCGCAGCCTGCAGTGCGGTGCATTGATTTTGTGCCCATCTTACACACCGGCCTCCGGGGAGGCGAGCACAACTTTGCCAGAATGCATTCTGCTCGTAGATTTAACTTTTTATGTCATAAAACACTGATCTGGCTGTACTCGGTATTATAATGAATACAAATTATTACAATAATACAAATGTGCATGACAAAGACTAACTTTCCAAAACCAGCACATGTTACAATTTCATGCAAAAATGAGTTTCAACATGATACCGAGAAATAAAAGGGAAATTGTACGCAACTCACTTTGCCCTTCGAATTTCCGAATGATCGTGTCCAGGAAGGTGTTCTGGGGCGCGACGTGTCCCCGTCGGACCGGCATGGCTGGCGTCCCCGTCACTTCACGGCGACATCTCCGCGCCTTTCGGAGGTCCCCGCTGGCATCTGAGCGTCATGTGACGCGCACTCCGGGATCTGATGGTCGGGGCGCTCCCCCCTCTTCCTCCTCCTCCTCTTCCTCCTCCTCGGATGCGCGGCTGCTTTTGCCGAGGACGGCGCGGGAAAAGAATCGCGATTTCGCGGCAAAAAGCAGAAGCGAAAGTTGTTCCGTGATGATGCGTTCTTGTTACGGACAGAGTTGCCCGAAATAATGAGAAAAGTACATTATCCTACATGTATTCAGTACGGTACTCGTTACAAGCGTTCGGAATACTTTTAGAATGCATATAATAATATGTATTTTTGGCTGATTATAATAAAGGAAACATAACAACAAACATATTTGCTAGGTCTATCCATAAACAACTATTCAAACTTAAAATCATTCATGTTGAATGTTTAATGATATTTGCATGAATTAAATATATTTTTGGAAGCAAAGATCATGCCTTGTGTTCCAATATTGATAATACCTGGTGTTTGGATATCGGCCAATGGTGATCCAATAATAGTTTTTACCAGTAGATTCCTCTATAGCATAATATATATTACTCTATACTTTCTATACTTCCGGAGTTTCATGTTCGTCTCGTGTAATGTTCCCTGATCGTGTTCACCTGCTGTCTATTTATATAATTGTATAAAACTATCCTGTTTTTGTCTGTTCGCCGTTGGGTCATTGTGCGTGTTCATGTTCCCTTGTCTCGTGTAGTTTGTATTAAACCCCTGTCCTGTGATTGTGCGAATGCGTCTTCCTTCATGCCATGTCCAGCCCACCCATGACAGAATGACCCGACCACGTGGACGCAGCAGATCTACGCTCCGCTGAGATCCAGGGAACCGTGGATGGTCGGGAGGACATCTGCTCCACAGATCCATGTCCAAGGTTCCATGTATGGACGTCCCCTGACGCCGCCGTCTCGTCCGGATTCCAGCGACGCACCTCCGGTAATCGCCAGTTCCCCGCCATGATCCATGTCATGTTTTTAATCAGTTCCCCAAGCGTGACAGACTCTCGGCAGCCTACGAAAGCTACCGTGGGGTCGAGAGGATCTGTCACGTGGTCCATGTTCCCCCTGGCGATTCCGGAGGCGGGGGAGTACCGACGAATCCGTGCGACCGGACCTCGATGGCCTACGAAAGCTACCGTGGGGTCGAGAGGATCTGTCACGCTGTCCATGTTCCCCCTGGCGATTCCGGAGGCGGGGGAGTACCGGCGAATCCGTGCGACCGGACCTCGATGGCCTACGAAAGCTACCGTGGGGTCGAGGAGACCGGTCGCGCAGTTCAGGTGCTCCCGGCGTTAACCGAGACGAGGGAGGCGGCGAACTTTCCAGCGGGGCGTGCCGGAGACTGACCGGAGTGACGGAGCCTGCGGACGGCGGACAGGATGCCGGTCCCCCAGGCCCGAGCCTGACGCCGCCGGTGCAGGACAACCGCCACTCGTCCTTATGGACTTCTCCCCCCTTTCATGGACCGTTTTGTGGGCACTCCCAGGTGGTAGTGCCTTTGAGGGGGGAGTACTGTCATGATCCGGACCGGCAGGGGTTACTCCGGATCCGGACCGGAGTTTCATGTTCGTCTCGTGTATGGTTCCCTGATCATGTTCACCTGCTGTCTATTTATATAATTGTATAAAACTATCCTGTTCGTGTCTGTTCACCGTCGGGTCATTGTGCGTGTTCATGTTCCCTTGTCTCGTGTAGTTTGTATTAAACCCCTGTCCTGTGATCGTGCGAATGCGTCCTCCTTCATCGCCATGTCCAGCCCACCCGTGACAGTATAATATATACACGAGACTTACTTACTTAGTCCTACATACGTCACTTAAATTGTTTTCTTTACTTGTGAAGTGAAACACTGCAGCACAGCATACGGTGACACAACAAAATGTGTCCTCTGCTTTTAACCATCCCCAAGGGTGTGCACCTATCCATAGTGGAGAGCACAAGCACAGTATGCAACAGTTTGGTTTGTGACAGCTGCAAACTGTTACCAAAAACTCTTTCAGTTAAAATCTGATACTCCGCCCTGGCAAAACAGGTCACCACTTGGGTTTAAACACCGGACGCTGGAGCCTTTGACTGGTTAATTATCAAAGTGGTTAATATTTTTCTGCTGGCAACATAATTATTTAATCTTCATCTTATTTAATCTTAACTGGTGCACCAGAAGGCTCCTGCATTAAGCAACTAAGGATGTCACTTAAATGACTAAAACCGGAACATATTAAAATCTTGAAATTCTTAAGGAAGCCTAAAGATAGAAACTTGACATCTGAAATCAGATGTTAAAAAGAAAAAAAAAAGTATTTCCACATGCACTATTTAATGAAGACTGGAATAAGATATTATATTGCTGTAACAAAGCCACTTTGTGAAACTAAAATTTCACTTTGCTAGGGAGCACAAAGACCAGACTCGTTCGGAAAAGTTCATATAATGTGTTGTGTCCAGATTGGCCGGCTCAGTGTAGGGACGTGAATGAAGTGGGGTCTACGCGTGAAGCCCCCTGAATATAGGGAAATGGCAACGGAGTGAATAAAATTGTTGTATTCATAGTTGTGGTCCTAGGGAACCAGGAACTGATTACTTCACTGATGGCAACACGAAAGCTCCATGTAAGTCACTCTGGACAAGGGCATCTGCCAAATGGCACAAAATGCCTGTGGAGAAAGTCCCATGATCTTGGGATCCTTCAGTTGCATTATAAAACATGGCATGGCCATATTTAAAGACAAGCAGGATTCATCAGCATCTCTTTTCACATTTGGATAGGCCACCAGTTACAACTTTAACCCACTGGTAATCTTGCCGGAGAAGACTTTGCACAGTGGTTTCTCTCCCGTCCCTAAAGACGAATTAAACACCGGACTGAAATAAATGATGCATAGAGACTGCATGTTGAAATGCGGTGAAACAAATAGTAATATATGTAACTTTATTGTGAATTTTATTCATATGTTTTAAACGACTATGTAATCACTGAGGCTGGGCGGAACAATGACCTCACACCTTCAAGGTCATGGGTTCAAATATGAGCCATGGCTTTGTATCTGCGCAGTTTACTTGGATTTCCTCTAGGTTCTCCGGTTTCCTCTCACCATCCAAAAGCATGTGCACTTGCGTGTGCCCTCTGGTGGGCTGGCTCCACAGCCCTGTGGCCATGTCCCTGGTGTGGAGTGAGAGACAGCCACACGTGGGAAATAATGTTTGGTTTCGAGTCGCTCGTCCAGTTGAGGGTCGTGGAAGCAGCGTGCTGAGCAGGACAGACTAGACATCGCTTTACCTCAGCAACACTCACCAGCCGAGGTGGGATCCCGAGAAAACTGGGAGATATAATCTTGCCAGCAGTTCCTGGGCTCTCCACCCAGCCAGATTTTGGAAAATGCTCTTTAAAATTTTTTTTATATTACAGCAGATTTATTCCAACAGTATTACAGCCAGACACTGATATTACATGAATTGATATTACATGAATTCAATCACATCACATTAGGCAGTGGTGCAGTGGTACAGGGCAGTGGTGTCCAAGTGGTTAAGGAAGCGGCCCCGTAATCAGAAGACCTGCAAGAGATCCTTTTTTAAAGCCTTCGTCAGAATGCTACATGGCTGTGACGCGTCATGGTTGCCAAAATCAGATAAACACAAGTGAGAAGCAGACGCACCCAATGAGAACTGGGTTTCACGTGCTAGTGATTTGTTTCCAGGAATAAAAACTAAAGCAACAGATCACACTTTAAACAAAATATAAATTCCGTATTGTAGAAACGTTTTATTCAGTAGTGAAACTAATTAAAGGTTTTAATTCAAATTCCCAACAGTAATTTTGAAACGGTTCAGGAAGGGACTATCTAAAGTGTAAAACACACAAATAATTATGATTAAAAAGTGAATGTAGTAATAATGTTGATTCTGGTATGTAAACTCTGATTTCCTAAAAGTAAAGGTCTACAGATGGAGAACAATATCGTCTTGCTGCTCAGAGTCTTTTTCTCTCCACACATCATGTCGTTGTGCATATGGAAATTCCGCAATAAACACTTCAGGTAAAACTAAATTAGGCTCGTCTTTCCTGATTTGTATTGAATTTTTGCTCAAAAAGAATCTAAAATATATAGAATATAAATATATTCTATTATATATATGTATGAGGGTGTGGCAATTCTTGCCAATATTTTTTCTTGCCAACTGGGCACTAGCCCAGGTTCAGTGAATAGAATTTCATTGGGTCATATATTCTAGGTGTAGGAGCTGCGGCTTGTGGCCTAATTGCTTTTCCTGGACGCCGGAAAACCCCCGTAGTGTCTGGATTAATCAAACGTAAAAGACGTAAAAATAAATCTCATTGCTTTTTCCATTCCTTCGCTACTGCTCAGTAATTTATTAGTGGTACATGCAGTGCATGTTATTACTTGAATATTTAGTTGGCAGCTTAAAACCCATTTTGCCACCCTCAAGATGTTGAAGGTCTGAGTGACGATGGAACCTAATGGTTCCATCGTCACACAGATTCTTCAACATTTTCATTTATGTGGCAAACCTGGCTGAATGGTGTGCGCAATGAAACTGATTGGAACCACAAAGTGGTATGTTGGGAGGACTGGAGTCGGTTTCATTGTTTGGGACTGGAAACGCATTTTAAAAAGTCGGTGGGGACAAGCGTTTCTTTTTCGGGAGGGACAGTCATGGGATCATGGTCCTCTGTGAGCTGCTGTTGTAATCCACCTGATTCAGCTTGTCTGAAGATGCTGTGATCGGTTTGCCAAGTTTTGTGGTTTCATGGTGCCTGAAATGCCAGGCAGTAATTCATAGTACAGCGCCACCTACAGGAGTGGAGGTTGTAGTCGCACGCTGACTCTCACCTCTGCTGACCTCACTGTGGGCAGCAATCAGAAGGTTGCCGGTTCGAATCCCGATCCGCCAAGGTGCCACTGCCATTTGGCAGATGCTCTTGTCCAGAGCAACTTACACTGAGGTCCCCTTGATGAAGGTCCTGTCCCCACACACTGCTCCCCGGGCGCCTGTCATGGCTGCCCATTGCTCACCAAGGGTGATGATTAAAAGCAGAGGACACATTTCGTTGTGGCACCGTGTGCTGTGCTGCAGTGTTTCACAGTGACAATCGCTTCACTTTCACTAAAGAAAACGGATGAACAGCACCACCTGGTGGACTAAATTTGTATACAAAGATATCGATATTTGTGAATATGATTGTCATTGTGACATTTGATGTCCCTTTATCAATACAATATCACTGTGTAAAATATCACGATATATCGCTGTATCAATAATTTCTCACAAACCTTCTTACAACCATAGTGTCTCCATAGTGACACTTAACTGCCATGAATGTGGTGTGGTTGTAGCCTAGTAGGTAACACACTCGCCTATGAAAGACCACAGGCAGGGTTGGCAGCTGCAGAGTCCTTGCTGTTTGTTGACTTGACCAGTGGGGGGCGCTACAGGACTGAGAAAAAAGCCAAGACCGTGAGTACACAGTCCCCAAAGGAATTTAGTTGTAAAAAGTAATTGAGCCCTCAGCACTTCCTGTGTTTTAAACCCCTCTAAAGACCTTCATTCTGTGTTGACACCAACAATTTTGATCATTGAACTACCATAATAATCCCTGTTTCACTCCATTTTTAGTTTTTCCATATTATTAGCTTTTATTTAACCTTTGTTGTCTTTTTTTGTGATTAGTCTTGCTGTTAGATCTCAGTATCGTTGGAAACCTTGAATTGTTTTCCACTAAAATTATACCAGAAATTTCGCTTCTGGGCAACATTCGTCAAATACGCGTTTTCTGGGAATTTAGAATTTCCAGCCTTAACCTGAGGAACAGTAACACATTGTCCAAACGGCGTGCGTGCCAATAAACACCTTATCTTATCTCCCGATATGTCCCTGTGACTAATTTTTATAGCTGCAGAGAATGTTGTCATCCATGGATCTGAAGGGCGGGTGTGTGTCTCTGTCTTCAAAACCACGGGGTTAAAAAAAAAAAAATTAAAATAAAATACTCACCTTTGTTTAATCGAATTGGATTTACGGACCAAAGGGTTAGAGGTCAGACAGAAGGAGCACGGACATGGACATTTCGCTTCTGGTGGGATTAACACATGGAAACTCGGCGCATTGGTGAATGGTGGGACTGTTCCCTGCTCTTGCCTTGAGGGCACAGTTGACGGGGCGGGCCATTTGCGGTGTTTACCATTACACTGGTGCCTCCCGGGCAGCCTCTGTGAAAGCCAGTTTCTAGGTGCGACCTGGGAAGAGGAAGGAAGCAGCCCCCGTCCCACCAGGCCGCGGCGAGTGGCTGCCGTGGGGAGGTCCTTGTCGTCTGGGAGGAGTTGTGCAACAGCCCTTATTTGGATAGTACAGTCACGTGGTGCCCAGGGACCTCAGGCAGCGGGACCAGAGCCGGAGACAGAGAGACAGAGGGGGGGGGGTCGGGCAGACACCGCGTCTGAATTTAGCAGGAGGAACCGGAGACGGAGGGCGAGGCGGCGCGTGGCACAGCCGAGACAAAATGCCCACGAACTTCACGGTGGTCCCAGTGGAGGACAGCGCTGCCGCGTCCCCAGACCCGGAGGACGGGGTGGAGAGGGTCCAGGATGATGAGGTGGCGGTGGATTCCGGCCCAGAGACCTGCGCAGGTAAGGCAGGAAGGGTGAGGAACGTACCTCCCCCACCCCCTGGTCGAGTCCAAGCGTACCCAGGAAGCTTCTTTCCGGCCGAGTCAGGGCTTTTCTCAGGTGAACTGTTTACATGATGCGCCTCAGGCAGGAGAAGCACCCGGATCACCATGTGAATTCAACCCCACGCAAAAAAAATACAACTACAGCCTGTAGTCTTTCTGTTCTGTTTCTCTCGTACATACCGTCTTCTGGTGTTTTCTCTAGTAAAATACAGTAGAGTTTACATTTTGGAACGTTTGCAACAGAATCCCCGTTTTTTTTTTGTTTGTTTGTTTGTTTGTTTGTTTGTTTGTTTGTTTCTTTCTTTTGCTTGCTTCGCGCGCGTTTGTACGTTTTTGCCGCACGTGCGTCCGAAGCGAATTCATAAACACGTCGTATACGTTTTAAAATGAGCAGCACCAGACATACCGGTTACCGACAGTCCTTCTGTCCACGACGACCCGTTCCGCAAAGCGGGGTTTTTAACCAAAAAACCCAACTCCGGCCGTGCTGTGAAAGAAAAAAGTTAGCGGTGTTGCCAGGTCGCCGCGCAGCCGTCCCCGCGCTTTAATTCTGGCAACGCGACCTTCCTCCAGCCGGGGGGGGGGGGGGTTTCGACGTTCGGTTCTGATTTTTAGCCGTCCAGTCTTAAGAACCTGAAGGAATCCGGCCCGCAATGTGTCCACGCGTGTCGCCGCGTGTCTGGCGTGAATCCGCCCAACCCGGCAACCCGCGTCAGTTCTCCGGCGCGCCTCCGCAGCGTGACGGGAACATCAGCGGCGTTTCCACGCAGCAGGAAGGGGATGTCTGTTGGCCCGTGAAAGGTCTTTACCGCCCCGCTTCTCTCAGTGGCCTCGTTTGCATGTGAAACGGAGAGCTTTACTGTGGAAGCTTTCTCATGCACTCGTGCATTTCAATGCCACCAAAGCCTGATTGTTCGCGGATTCTTGTGCGTCGCAATCGTGGTTGACCGACTCGACGTGAACAGTCGACACGACGAACCGAAGTTTAAATCGAACGCTGGCTGTTTTCAGTAGCAGGAAACAAAGGGAGCAACTCGATGCAATTTTCACCAGACAGCAGTGGCGTTAATCATTTGTTTCAAAAATTGCGGTTGATTAATGATTCCACTTTTTACTTTTTGGTTTCATGATCGTGTGGTAGACATCTTTTCTTGCTGCATGTTAAATATAGCAGCATTGCAAAATCATTGTTACTGTGTCTGTGAAGATGCTCAGTCATCCAGGCGAATCTGACCTTTCATTCTGCAGAAAAACAGAACTCCGATTGACTACATTAAAGAAAGAAAGTCCAGTTGCCACGACTCAACTTTCAGACATCGTTACTGTGTGTAACATATTGTACTTGTATTGCATGGTAGTGGATTATTTCCCCATATTTAGCATTTTGTGACAGATCTCTGGTTGAGCGTATTTCATGTTGGTTGAGCATTACCTTCATTTACATTATCTTCATTTATCAGGTGCTTTTATCCAAAGTCACTGTCTGACCTGACTGGTCCTGCCCCAGGGGTAACGCTGCGTTAAATGCGCAATGGCAGCAGGCAGGAACCGTACCTGCAACTTTTGAGGTCGCCCGGTTCAAAGGCAGGATCGATCGGTGTGAGACGCTACGAAATGTGTGTCAGGCGCCCGGGGAGCAGTGTGTGGGGACGGTGCTTTGATCGAGGGGACCTTGGAGGTTCAGGACCTTTACGAGTCCACTCCCTTTCCCGCAAGGCCCACCCTGCTCGGCAAAAGTGGACAAAGCAGCTCGCCCGCAGAAAAATGAAATTTTGCTCCACAGTATTAATAGTCATTAGGGAGAAGGAGCTCTTTTTAAATATATATTTTTATAATGACAATGACTTGTGGGTCACACACACACACACACACAGTGTCTGACATGCAGCTCCGGGGTGTGTTCTGCGTTGGTGGGTGGTGCAGCTTGTTGGTAATGGCAGTGCGGCGCGCACCTAACTCTGACACCTGTGCGTCTGAAGCCCCGTAGGTGACAGGACTGTCACCGTCCAGGTCCAGCATGGAGAGCAGGTCTGACTCCCACATATCTGGACTAGGTGAGCAGGGACTTCGCAGTGCACTGATGGGCTGTCCTGTGGAACTGTGTATTAAATATGCTATAAATATAAATACTTCTACTGTAACTCTTTGATAGAAAATTTTGTTCTTATTGTTCTTATTTCGACCTCTTTCTATGATTTATCGTTGTTATTGCTATTATTTTTTTTTACTCTCACTCCTCCTCAGATCTATATCTGGCCTTCACCGATTCCCATGCGCAGGTATACTAGGTATACTAGCTTACCAATCCTCTGTTGTGAGGGCTATGGCATCATGACTTCAGTATCTTCCGCTGCAGGAATGTGTTTTTTGCCGCGTTGCCACCATCTGTCATATCTGATGTGACGCTTGCTGTGTGTCGGTGTAACGCAAGAATGCTGCGAGGGCCCAGAAATATGCCATTACTTTTTTACCCGATGCAGAAGGCGACGAGAGCCCGCTGGAAGACAGCCCCTTCATGAGCAACTCCGACCATGAAAGCAGCTGCTACGATGGGAAGAACATGGCACTATTTGAGGTATCACCCGGAATGTTGTAGAACGTTCTAGAAACGTTTGGTAACCACCAACCACTTTTGGTCGCCGTTTAGTCCTTGAATCAAAGTTCTAGTCAAGGTTTAAAATTTCTGTGATTCACAGGAGGAAATGGACAGCAACCCCATGGTGTCGTCCCTCCTCAACAAACTGGCCAACTACACCAACCTCACACAGGGTGTGGTGGAGCACGAGGAGGCAGAGAACGACCGGGTGGCTGTTAAGGTAGGATGGAGGGTTTAGTTCTGGTCTCCATGTATCCCTCTGTACCAATGTGTGTGTGGACATTATCTGGACACTGATCATGGAGCAGAATAAAACCGAAGAGTCTCAGGTTGAATCTGGAGCTGAATGGGAAAATGAAGGTGACTGAGGGTCCTAGACAAACAAAAAAAAAAAGAGAGAACTTGAATGAATTTCCTCATTCAAAACCCATTTTAATCTACTAATAGGCTTAATCCATGAATTGGAAACATAAAAAAATAAAAATAATCTAAAGATTGATATTTATTACAAATGCTCTGAGTGTTTACATTTAGAGCATTTATCAGACGCCCTTATCCAGAGCGACTTACACTTAGTAGTCACAGGGACAGCCCCCCACTACAGACACTCAGGGTTAAGTGTCTTGCTCAGGGACACAATGGTAGTAGGTGGGATTTGAACCTGGGTCTTCTGGTTCATAGGCGAGTGTGGTACCCACTAGGCTACTACCACCCAGTGTTTTTGCTTTAAACACTGGTGCGATTGACACAGAATGCATTTTAGTTGAAGCTATGCTGCTGAAGGCCTTGAAGAACAAATCTCAAGTATGTGACTTGGCTGACATTACTGTCATTTTTTTGTTTATGAACCCTTGACGGTGAGGTTGTCATTTTGATAGACAAGTTTTGCTCTAAGCACACTTCCAGCCTTATGCATCTGTATTTTGCACATTCCTGCACATGTTTGTCTTGTCTTGTGTGTCCAGTTTCAAATATCCAACATACCCAAAGCATCCTACATGATGTCCTGTTCATTGTAGAGAAAAGCTTTGCTTTTCACCTATAGAAACAACCTGTACAGCATTTAGTTTTAGTTAGTATAGTTTAGATTAGTGTGTATATACATATAGATTTTTCTTTTATCAGTGCACTATGGGGGAGGGGGGGGGGGGTCTGTGTGAAACATTATTTCAATACACGGTATACTGTGTATACTGTTGTACTGACAATAAACCAATCTTGAGTCTTTTAAGCATTCAGCACCAGTTTATTCCTGTTATGGAGAACATTACAGCACTCCTCTCTGAGTTTCAAAAAGAATTCTTAATAACTGATTTTTATTGTTCAATATAAATAATGAAATTTTTGGAAAATACTTTTTTCCTTTAACAAATAATAATAAAATATTAGATTTTCTATTTTATTTTACAACAGTATTTTAGCAGTGCATAGACAGGTGCTGCTAGAGTGAGTTTGTTGTATCATACAGTATGTTTTCTATGCAATAACATTTCAACTCTATCTTTGCCAACTTATTTAGTATAATTAAACACAACCATACAGACTGAGGCACTTATTTCTCATTGTGAACCATTTTCTCAGGCATTGGTGACTGAGACATGTAAAAATGCATAAATATAATATTCAAATGAAAGCCTTCAGGAAGTGTGTTTACCCAGCCAACATTTTAACGACGGAGTGTAATATGTCACATTTCAGTTCTGCCATAATTCTATCCAGATGTTTTTATTTAAATAATTATGTAATTGTAATTAGGTTTTTATAATGACAAATTAAAATGTTAAAGGTTTGTGAGACTTTAATAGAATCAATGTATTTATATAGTTAAATTAAAAGACAACAAAAGCAAATCAATAATTAAGTATGATAATATAATTGATCATAAAAAATAAGTACAGATGTAGATGTTTCAATGTAGAATTACATTCAATTGCATTGAAACAGTTTTTGGAGGAAAACAATACATAAGCGTTGTGGAAACAGTTCGAAAAAGATATTTTTGCCAAATCCCCCTTCACTGATGACTTGGATTTGAGTTTTTAGTCAAGCTTGAAAACACATGGATCTTCAGCATTGATTTATTTGGATTCCAATAAATTCTTTTCATGGGGATGGGTGGCACTGAAAACAAACTGTGCTGCAGCCAGCCAGCAGGGGCGCTAGACCTGTGGTAGCATAGTCACTTGAAATGTATGTATTTGGCCCTGACCCATACAGAGCCCTCAGATGGGGACCTTCATTGGCGTCTACCTGCCCTGCATGCAAAATATCCTCGGAGTCATCCTGTTCCTGCGGCTCACCTGGATAGTGGGCACGGCAGGCATCGTGGGCTCCTTCCTCATCGTCTTCATGTGCTGTGCATGTGTAAGTGCACTTTCCTCCAGACAATTTTAAATCAGCCGAGTTGTCCTTTCGGTGGGTCAGGACTGTACAGATTACATTAATTCTCTGCCTTTCTGCCTCCACCTCCCTCCTTTAGACCATGCTGACTGCCATATCCATGAGTGCCATCGCCACGAACGGTGTGGTACCAGGTGAGTAATGCCTTCCATATTTAACAGTGAACAACCATTAACCCCAATTGAAAAGAGATCTGCTAATTCTTTTTTGCTGTCCCTGTGCCAGCTGGCGGCTCCTACTACATGATCTCCAGGTCTCTGGGTCCAGAGTTCGGTGGGGCTGTGGGCTTGTGCTTCTACCTGGGAACCACCTTCGCTGGATCCATGTACATACTTGGCACCATTGAGATTCTTTTGGTAAAGACAGCACTCTTCTTTATGGAACTGTTTACTGTTCAGACACTCTCAAATGTGTTCAAGCTGTTCAGTAAATAAGTAGATGTAGACTAGCATGCTTGGGAGGGGGTAGCGGTGGCCAAGTGGGAAAGGAAACAGACCCGTAATCAGAAGGTTGCAGGTTCGAATACTGAACCGCCGTGGGGTGCCACTGAGCAAAGCACCGTGCCCACACACTGCTCCCCGGGCGCCTGTCATGGCTGCACGCTGCTCACCAAGGGGGATGGGTTAAATGCAGAGGACACATTTCATTGTGTGCAACGTGTGCTGTTCTGTGTTTCACAATGAAAATTACTTCACTTTCAAATGTTACTTTATAAAAGTAGCTTATTGGCAACTCAGTCAATGCAAAACAGTCAAGTATATCAAAAACAGATGTATCTAAATCTAATTTTTAAAAATGTGTGCATTGAGGATTGCTAAATAAAAGGCAACAGTTTATTGACTTTTGTCTTTAATTTTAATTTTAACATTGAGGAGAAATAACAGTATCTTTAGTGCTGCGTAGTGTCTGAAATTAACCTCTTCAATTTTCTATTTGGAGCATATAGCTGTAATCTGTGCATTTGCTGTTTGCCAGATGTATATCGTCAAAAGTGCTGCTCTTTTTGGAATGAACGACTTGACCGACCCCGAGGAGAAGACCAAGGCCATGCTGAACAACATGCGTGTCTACGGCACCTGCTGCCTGGCCTTCATGGCCCTCCTCGTGTTCGTGGGGGTCAAGTATGTCAACAAGCTGGCGCTGGTCTTCCTGTCCTGTGTGGTTCTGTCAATCATGGCCATGTACACCGGGGTCATCAAAACGGCCATCAGCACACCCAACGACACGTGAGTCTTCATCAAGGAACATCACAACGCTGTATATTTCTCTGAAAGTCATTACAGATGTACTGCCACCGAAGACTCATGAATGTCTTTTCTTTTGTTTGTGCCAGGGTCTGTCTTCTGGGAAACCGTTCGTTACAGAACGGAAATTTTGAGGTCTGCAGGAAAACCGAGATGAGAGGCAATGAGACGCAGCCAACTCAGCTGTGGGAACTTTTCTGCAAAGGCTCCCTTCACAACAGCACGTGTGATGAATACTTCGACCTGAACAACGTCACTGAAATTAAAGCCATCCCTGGACTGCTCAGCGGGGTTATCACAGGTCAGCACTTTTCCCTGTTTGCGATTCAGAGCGTTGCTGTTCATTGCTGTGCTATTGTAATGGGGAACAAACCAATCATACACAACCAGTAAACTCAAATTTTGGTGTGGAAACCTTGCATTTTTCGGAATCAGCCATACTTTGACCCTTCAAGAGCCTCAGATCCGGTATACTGTATATTATAGAGACCCTTCAAGTTATTTTTCCTGCACTTTCTTTCTGAACATGAATATAACATTAAACATGTCCACCACAGGCCTAATTAATATGTTCTACACTGTAATGATGTCACACTTACTAGCAATTTTGCAATGCTTGGTATATTGCAGTATAGTTCTCCATGATATTTACATGATATCTGAAGAACTAAATATGAATTGTCATTATTCGCTGTGATTTTTTTTTCAAACAGTAATGTACTTTGTTGTTTTTCTATCAAACACTACAATTACACCCCTTTTTAATCACTCATTAGATCACTCTAAATGCAGAAATATACTTGCTGTGAGATATGAATGCGTATCCCTAAACATTTGCATTGTTAAGGTTTGTTACTGATACTTGCGTCCGTTCTATGCATCGTAATCTGTAGTGTGTACTCCTTACCCCCAAGGGTCAGTGTCGAGGCTGCAAACCAATTAATAGCCATCTGTTGAGTGCAGGTCTTGCAACACTGCCCCTATAAACTTATACAGGTATTGCATCACTGTATACATTCCATTAATATTTGAGTACGACTTAAAGAACACAGGACCGTGGCTGTATGTACGTACATACATACATATCTAACACCAAGTACATTTCTGCCTCAACACATATGTCATATTTTCACATTATGAGCATATCTCACTCTAAACAGGCTAAATTATTTATTTGAGTTGTCTGTGCCATGTATCAGCTATTTTCTTCCACAAGTAATTAATAACAACAACACTAATAATAATAAAATTATGAAACACGGCCATTCCTGAGCCGTTGGTGGGGTTTAGTGGAATGTAACTTTAACCTGTTCCTTTTTATTGTATTTTTTTCTAAATGTTTTCAATTTGGTTCATTTAAATAAAAGAATTTCTAAGACAAAGCTATTCAGTTTCTTGTGAGTATATCTACACTAGCAGTGGAGTTTACTGTGATGCAAGGGGACGCCGCCTAAAATCTTGCCTAGGGCTCCAAAATTGTTAGGGACGACTGAATAATATAATAATAAGACAACCTTTTTTTTTTATTATGAAATGGGTTTGACTCAAAGAAAGTGTTGGTTTGGTCTGCACTAGGTGCTTGTACTATACTGACATGGTTAAATAGAGAATAAAAGAGATGAAAATATATTTTTTTCATTGACTTAAATGTCATCAGTTTTTGTTGACTAAAACTAGACTAAAATAGTCATGATAATTCTGACTAAAATTAAATAATAATTAAAATGCTCTGTTTAAATCAGCTGAAACTTGCCTAGACTTAAATAAGTATGGATGTGACTTAAGACTAACATTAAAATGACAGCTTGACACAAAAATTTAAACAGGCCAGCAAAAACAACTATATTGTTCTGTCAAACACTGCAGTAGCAGGACTGTGTCCCCAGGGCCACATTTCCGCTCTGCGGAGTTTTACGACTTGCTTAACTTGTTGAACAGCCGTAGTTGGAAGGGAAACCAGGCGTGTCTGTCTGCACCGACTGATTAACAGCGGTGACACATTGAAATGATGACCACGCAATGCTTCAGCAGTCTTTGAATAATGTTTCATCTCTGCAGTTAATGGTGAATGGAAGGGGTGTGGTTGTGCCAGAAGGCACTCTAGGAAATTGTCAGGAATGCTGTGATTGACAGGTTCCGGCCTTGCCCCGAGTCTGAATAGGTTTGTTTCCTGCAGAGAACCTGTGGGGGAGTTATGGGCCCAGTGGGATGCTGGTGGAAAAGAAGGAGCAACCGTCTATTTCTGTTTCGGACAAAACAGAGGAGCGATACGAATCCCCGGCCAGGACGTACGTGGTTAATGACATCGCCACCTGCTTCACGCTGCTGGTGGGGATCTACTTCCCCTCCGTCACTGGTGAGGGACACTTTCTGCTCTAAATAAGTAGAAGGATAGGTTTGTTTCTGTGTAAGGAATGAACAATAGACATTTTTCTCATATTTCTGTTTCAGGAATCATGGCTGGATCCAACAGGTCAGGGGATCTGAGGGACGCTCAGAGGTCTATTCCTATTGGCACCATCCTGGCTATTGCCACCACGTCCATCATCTGTATCCTAACAAAGTGAGCATAAGAGAGTGATTGCTGGGCAATATTTCACATACTAAGAGTTGGTTGGACAGTTGAAGTTAGATGTCCATTTATGGTGGACTGGTCAAACTTTTTTTGCTGAATTGCAAAGGACAATTTTTCCAGGATTGCTTAATTTTTTTTTGAAGACCAAAGCATCCACTTTTTCAATGCAGAACATAAAATATTATAGAGATGCATCAATCGATCGGCAAGGGATCATCCTGATCAGACAGGTTGGCGATAGACCTGTCAGTCTGACGTATTTCGGATTCAATTCTGGTACTGCATACAGCCGCGTGCAGATACACATCACAGGTGAGTGCGCATACACTAAACTTATGAGGTGTCCTTTACGAGAAAACGGTAACAGTAAAATCAAACATCCAGTGCAAGCACCATTCCTGCCACAGGTTTCAGCTCAAAAAGTCATCGCTGCGCACCACCCTCACAAAATCACCATGTAATAACTTCATTATTTCAGTTAACAAGCTGAAAAGCGAGTCTATGGGCAATTTATATATGAGGTGACTCTTAGGCTACATTTTAAAAAAAAAAAAAATCATGCTAACGCACCACGTTTCTCACACATGAACCTGACAAGTGGGTTTTCAACCCAGCCAAATGATAAGTGATTGTCATTTTGAAACACATTTACATTTACATTTAAGGCATTTATCAGACGCCCTTATCCAGAGCGACTTACAACCAGTAGTTACAGGGGACAGTCCCCCTGGAGCAACTTAGGGTTACGTGTCTTGCTCAGGGACACAATGTTAGTAAGCGGGATTTGAACCCGGGTCTTCTGGTTCATAGGCGAGTGTGTTACCCACTAGGCTACTACCACCCCTAAACACTAAAACACACCACGAAATGTATCCTCTGTATTTAACCATCACCCTTGGTGAGCAGTGGGCAGCCATGACAGGTGCCCGGGGAGCAGTGTGTGGGGACGGGGCCACCACCACTGCCATAAACCAGCAACTGAAGACATTTCTTTGGAATGATAATGCTAACAAAACAAATTTTAAAGTATAAAATGACGAAGAGAAAATATTCACAAAGAATCATCTTTTGTAAGAGTGATTATGCTTTGGCATGAGCAGTGTTGAAATGTGTGGAAAGGAACCATGTGAGCGATCCAGCTTGAAGGTTATCTTAGACCGGAGACCGGATTATTATTCTAAAGTTATCTATTTAATCAGATTTATCTATTAATTTGTAAACTTCAACAATAATTTCATATGAAAATTCCAAGTCTAAATTTTTTACGTGTGATTGGCTCATACAAAAATTTCATTATGAAACTTTGTTTGCCACAGAACCGTTGCTTTTATATGCAAGCGTATTACTGGTTCCATTAGTTTTAGGCGCTATAGTCATGTATTCTTATTTCCTGCCAGACCTTTTTAACAGTTAGAGTAAGGGTACAGGTTGAGGATCGTTGCAAAATTCCAGACATTAATTCTGGAAATAGCGGGAGACATTTCTGATTGTGTGTTTGCCTTGACGAGCGCACCCAGACATCTCCTGCGTGTTGCTGTTCGGGGCTTCCATTGAAGGGGTGGTCTTGAGAGACAAGTAAGTCACTGTTTCCAGCTCTAGCGATTACCCTCGAGCCTGAGTAAAGGTCCGTGTACTCATTCTAGTCTACACTGCTTGACTCCGAGGTTTGGCGAATCGGTGAAAAGTTCGCTGGTGTTGGGCACGCTGGCGTGGCCCTCAAAGTGGGTGATCATCATTGGCTCCTTTTTTTCCTGCTGTGGGGCGGGGCTTCAGAGCCTCACCGGGGCTCCCCGCCTGCTGCAGGCCATTGCAAGAGATAAGTTAATGCCCTTCCTGCAGGTGAGTGAAAACTACACACACACACTATAGTCACTTTCAAGATTTTTATTTGTCACATACGTAGTTATACCAGTACAACATGTGTGTCTTTATATGTTTGTAGATAGATAGATAGATAAATCCACGCCACTGCATGTTATGCTGGACAACTGATCGCCCCACAAAACCGTGGCAGCCCACATCTACTGGGAAAATTGTGGGCTGTCAAAATTAATTATTGATTAAACACATAAAAAAAAAAAGAAAAAGAATGCTGTGTCCCATCAGTGCTTGAGGGTGGGCGTGTCTGCTGCGCCGGGAGCACAGGAGCGGCAACCAATTGCTGTTTTTCTCTCACAGCACCGTAGCCGGTTAACCGGTTGGCTGGCGTTAGTGCTTGCAGATTTGCGCAAATGGATTTGATTGGCAGGTGTTCCACAAATTGTTTCACTTTCCATTACAAACAGTGAAGAGCAATTCAGTTCAGCGTACTCATTTCTATAATAGGTTGAAACATGCATTATAGTTTTGTGACTAGTAAGTGATTGTAAAATGTGTGATTTCATTTGTTTAAATGTTTAATTTGAAATGAATTTGTCAACAACAATAGTTAGATCCCAGCCTATCAAATCTGCATGTTGTCATATTTATTTCATTACTTTCTTTATTTGCTGGCAGTTAGTTATCAAAAATAAGTTTACTGTCTCTGTAGTCTTTCACTAATTACAGCTACAGACACATGCTAAAAGTCACAGGAGTTCTTGCCGTTGCTGGGCCGTTGCATGCGCACGTCTCAGGGTTCCTATGGTCAATAAAAACCTGGAAAAGTCATGGAATTTGAAAGAGAATTTTCCAGGCATTTCCATTTCATATTCCATGTATTGGGGTATGAAATAAACATATAAAGTTCAAGAAAAGTCTTTGAAATCTGATTGACAAGTGAATGTATAATGAAGTACAAGAGTAAGACTGCTAGATTTTTTTTTTCTGGTTTTACAACTAGAATGTTTAAAACTAGCGCAGGTCTGTAGTACCTTTGTCGGCTTTACGTAGTGAACGTAACGTGCTTTTTGTGATTTTTATTTATTTTTTTTGTTCTCAACTTTGCACAGAAATTTCAGAGAACGTGCGTGCATGAAAATGTGCCGTAGGGTCATTGAAAAGTCATGGAATTTTTTCGTAAAAATGTGTAAGAAACCTGATAACTGTTTAGTGGGGTGTATGCACATCAGCACAGGTTTTACAGCAGTTTGCAGACATAAAGCTGTCATTGCCAGTTGATGCGTATGTGTGTGTATGTGTGAACTGTAGGTCTTTGGTCATGCTAAGGCGAACGGGGAACCCACTTGGGCTTTGCTGTTGACTGCTGCCATCTGTGAGATTGGGATCCTGATCGCCTCGCTGGACTCCGTTGCCCCAATTCTCTCAATGTGAGTTTCTGCTGCAGTTATTAATTATTAAGCATTTAGGGCCAAGGAAATACATTCCATGGACTGTCCCTGTAACTACTGATTGTAAGTCACTCTGGATAAAGGCGTCTGATAAATGTAAATATGTATATACACCATCTATTATATGTATATAAGACCATCTTATATACATTATATGTATATAAGACCATATATAAGACCATCTTTTTTGTTTTAACTATAAATATTTAACCCAGCATTCATGAAAATGGTAAATACCTTTTTGACTTATATTTTGTCTCACACAACAACATGGTGGAAGCTGTTTTTTTACGTATTCCACCACACAGGGTCTTAGCATGTGAATGCATTGTGAAGAATCTGAACTCTAATGGTGTAGTATGTAGGTAAGTGTATGAATACAAGAACACAGGCATTGTGTAACTTAGGCATTACGGCCTGACTCACCTTCTCCATGATCATCAGATGAATACAACCAAATCTTGACATTTCGCCCCTTTGTACCTGGAATGTTTCCTGGACCGGGACGTCTCCCACTCGCCCCCTGCATCCTGCCCTAGGTGGTGCCCCATCCCTCCTTTCTGCCTCCTCCTCTCTGGCCCTTGGTCCTTCTGCTGATCTGCAACCGATCTGATCTGGTTGCTGTGGGATGTTCCCTCAGCACTTCATTCCCTCCTGGTTGATTCAGATGTCTCTTACCCATCCACACCCACATACCTATATGGTCTCCACATTGTCCTTATCTGTTCCTGTCGTTGCCGTGTTATCCGTCCATCTAGGCCCATTTTTCAACCTGTCTCTTGGAGGGCCTGCAGGCTCAATTCTCTTCATTTCTTCAGTGAACGATTACATAATTACGTTCCAACCAATCTGTAGCTCTAATAGTTGCATTTCTTATCTTGTGTTTGCATCCAGGTTTTTCTTGATGTGTTACCTGTTTGTCAACTTGGCCTGTGCTGTTCAAACCTTACTGCGCACCCCAAACTGGAGGCCAAGGTTTAAATTCTACCATTGGTGAGTCAAGCTACTGCTAATCCTTTTAGCGACATCCATTTAACTTTTAAAATGTTGAAAATTCGAGAAGCTTTCTGAAATGTGTTGTCGCCCCAGTCTCTTATTCTCTTGTTCGATGATAGCTCTATGTTACCATGGTTCCTGTCTTTGAAGACTGCCTCTGCTCACCTGTAGGACCTTATCCTTCTTGGGAATGAGTCTCTGCCTGTCCCTCATGTTCATCTCCTCCTGGTACTACGCCCTCACCACCATACTGATTGCCGGATGCATATATAAGTACATTGAGTACAGTGGGTAAGAGTTTATACCAGGTGTCCCGTTGCTCATGTATATAAGCAAAATGTAAGATATTGTGTATAAAAGCTCTCATATGGAGTCAGATCTTACATTCATGACCTGCAGCATCGTGACATTGAACTTTTATTCATTCTGCCTGAAGAGCAGAAAAAGAGTGGGGTGATGGGATACACGGACTGTCCCTAAATGCAGCTCGCTATGCCCTCATCAAACTGGAGGAGGCGCCCCCTCACACCAAAAACTGGAGGTGAAGACAGTTTAATCAAATATAGTCCAATTTAAGATGTCACGATCGAGAGAGAGAAAAAAATGCAATGTGTTCAAATGCACAACAGCAGCACTGGCTTTCAGAATGGGGTTCAGAGCCATTTTCACCATGGATGTGCTTTCCAGGCCACAGGTCCTGGTGCTGCTGAAGCTGGACTCAGACCTGGTGGTCAAACACCCCCGCCTGCTGTCCTTCACCACCCAGCTGAAGGCCGGGAAAGGCCTGACCATCGTCAGCTCTGTGCTGGAGGGCGCCTACATGAACAGGGGTGCAGATGCCAAGCTCTCTGAACAGGTGAGAACGCCACCCTTCACAGCTATGAAGGTCAAGGCATAAAAAAAAGTTGACAAAGCTCCAGATATCTTACTGCAGGGTGAACAGCGCCTTAATGACCTCCAGTTACTCCACAATGCAAACCAACAAGTATAACAGGTTACCTACATTGGTAGGGAATCAGATCTGGGTCATAATGTCTGTCATTTGTACGCCAAATGGCGTAAATGTAAATAAGTAAATTTCTTAATTAAATGACGAATGTAATGATGACGTCTGGCACAGCAGAGTCAATATATTTTGAAAGTGAAGTGATTGTCACTGTGAAACACTGCAGCACAGCACACAGTGAAACACCAAAATGTGTCCCCGTCCCCTGAGGGAGCAGTGGGCAGCCATGACAGGTGCCCGGGGGGCAGTGTGTGGGGACGGTACTTTCCTCAGTGGCCCGCTAGGCCAACTACTTACAAAACAGGCAGCGCAAACAAGAAAGGGAGTGGAGTAATTACAAAGCCAGCACTGAGAAAGTAAAAGCGTTTTATTTTAGCTTAATATTAGAAACATTATTGTTCAATATTTTGGTACAAGTGTGATTCCATACATTGGAGGCTTTTTTTCTGACCTATCAAAACAAAAGCTGAAGCTGATACCTCCGTCATCTTTACACACACAAAAACACAATAGAATTCAGTAGAGGTAGGACAGAATCAGTTTTGTGGGTGGTAGTAGCCTAGTGGGGTAACACACTCGCCTATGAACCAGAAGGCCCTTAAGCCTAAGTTGCTCCAGGGGGGGACTGTCCCTGTAACTACTGATTGTAAGTCGCTCTGGATAAGGGCATCTGGTAAATGCCGTAAATTTAAATGTAAAATGTTTTCTACTTTTGCTCACTGGTTTCATCATGAGTGATTGTATTCATCATTGACTTCTTCTCTGAAAGTTGTATTGCGCAATGAGAAACGCTTATGGCAATGATATCTGTTCCCTGCCACAAAAACCTTTTTGTATGTGAAGACTGTGGTCAGCTGTTCGTGATGTTCTATTAAAAATATGTGGGGTGAAGACACTGTGAAGAAGTCCACGCTGAAAGGGCAAAATACAGTGGCATGTCTTGAGAACGTGAATTTGAATCTGGATATCTGGATGCCTGTGCGCAGAACGTGAAGGCCGCCATGTCAGCAGAGAAATCCAAGGGCTTCTGCCACGTGGTGGTTTCCTCCAACCTCCGTGACGGTTTCTCCCACCTCATCCAGACTGCCGGGCTGGGGGGCATGAAGCACAATACTGTACTCATAGCCTGGCCAGCCAACTGGAAGCAGAAGGAGAACCCCATTACCTGGGAGAACTTCACAGGTGAGGGGAAATGACTTTCATTACCAGCTTACATAGTTCTTTTTACATATTTGCTGCTAACACTTGATGAGAGTAGGAAAAGAACAGTTGATTGATGTCTAGAAACAAGCCGATATGACTAGATATGTGAGGGATCATCTGTTAATTTAGGCTTTTTCATTTGTGGAAAACGTGGATATCATTTCAAAGTGGCAAAAATCCACATATGGGGTCAAAGGCCATCGTAGCAGGAGCTGAAGGTGCGTCAAACGTTGCAGTTGTTGTGGGAACGCCCATTCAGACCCAACCTGGCCCCGTAACCGCTCCCTCCATCCCACAGAGACTGTGCGCGAGACCACCGCGGCTCACCAGGCTCTGCTGGTGGCTAAGAACATCGACCTCTTCCCCAGCAACCACGAGCGGCTGGGAGAGGGCACCATTGACGTGTGGTGGATCGTCCACGATGGAGGCCTCCTCATGCTGCTGCCTTTCCTGCTGCGTCAGCACAAAGTACGGGCGTCTCTCGCACACTCACAAACGCCACCCTCCAGCTTATTAAATACACAGTTCATCGTTTGTGACCATAAATCATGATAAAGCATAATTCAGCTCAGCTCTATATACACAACGTCACGGTGCAAACACTTCTGTCACAGAGTGTGTGATACAATATGAGCCTGGCGCTCATTTTGTGATTTGTAGCGAGATGCTCATTTGTGGATCGCTCCTCCTGTCCCAGGTATGGAGGAAGTGCAAGATGCGCATCTTCACCGTGGCTCAGATGGACGACAACAGCATCCAGATGAAGAAGGATCTGCAGATGTTTCTGTACCACCTCCGACTGGACGCCGAGGTGGAGGTGGTGGAGATGGTGAGGAGCAATAGAAGGCCGATTAAGTAAAGTGCCCTCACAGGTCTGGTCGCATTAGCAGAAGACCCGAGTCAGCATATTGAGAACATGTTCTTGGCTGACGAACAGCAGAATGGGTATTTATTTTTTTTTATTGATTTCATTCATGTTGGTGACGGTAATTCCATTCAGCTCACGTGAGTGATAAAGAAAAAGGTTTTAAAAAGAAGGCCAACTTCTGGTTGGTGTCATTGTGCCCTCTTGTGGACATGTGGCTTCACCTCCTCAGCAGAAGTACGAGAGCAATATCGGTTTATTAAGATCGTCTCCTGTGGTTTATAGGAGACCGTTTTAGTTTTGGTTTGGGATTTAGGAACATTTTTAGTAACATTTAATTGAAATCTAACCCATATACATACTTGAATACAATAGTATAAAAAAATAAAGTCTCAAATATGTATGGATGAATTAATAAAATTACATTGTTTTACTTTGTTCTTCTTCCAAATGCTCTTTTATGGAACAACTGAGGAGATTTGACTATTATCATGACATTATAATGTCTAAGAATGCCCCTTTCAGTAAAAACTGAAAAACCTCAACCTCAACATTATAATGTCTAAGACTGCCCCTTTCAGTAAAAACACTGCAAAATGAATTTATCAGACACTATAACATTGTTTTACAATCCGTTATTTATTCCTATGTCTCTAGTATTGTAAAGATAATTTATACTTTTCTGTTCCTTTGTTCATGTCTTTAAGTAGTGCAGATTCCGATGCACAGAAATACTCAAAATTATGACTTTGACAGCGAGTGGATTTCTGAAACTTTCTATTTTGATGTCCTCAGCATGAGAGCGATATCTCAGCCTTCACATATGAGAAAACCCTGGTGATGGAACAACGGTCTCAGATGATCAAGCAGATGCAGCTGTCCAAAACTGAGCGGGAAAGAGAGGTATGAATGATCCGCAAAATCCATATATATATTTTATCAAGCTTCAGCTGTACAGTATTTGGCAGTTCCATAGACACAGTTCAAGGCTTATCTCCCTCCAGGTCCCCCTCTTAAAGGTATAAACTAATAATAGGTTCTTCTGGTCTTTCGCTGTTCTTCAGTTTGTGTTTCAGAACCCTGGGTCCCACCTTCAGTAGAAATCATTATTAGTGATCTCTATACTAACTATCCTTGGTGCAGTGATGTTTGAAACTCGTTGGGGCTTTCATGGTGGGAAATGCAAATTCTCTCTGTGATTTCTGGCCTGTCTTCTCGTCGACCTTCCGCGGGGGTTGCCAGATTCAGAGCATCACAGACGTCTCTCGCAGCTCCATCAAGAGGAAGAGGCCGGCTGCACAGAGCCCAAACACACTGCAGGTCCCGACCGGGCTTACGTTCGAGAGAGAGGTAGCCCAGACTACTGACTCGGCATGACCCGGCGCTCCTCCAACTCCGCCCAGTTGTCCACCCCGCTAACCCCGTGCCCACCGCAAAATGCTGTCACTCTCACCCACCTGCAGTCACTTGTAGCTACAACACACCATTCTCATTCTAGCTGGGTTGTTCGATATTTGATTGCATGTAGTGACACATTATTTGGCTTCAAGACATACCAGATGTGTGTTTGGAATACTAACATTCACTCTACATGCTTGAAAAGGTGCAGGGAGGTTTAATTCCAAATATATTGTCTGGATGCAGATAAAATTTACTGCTGAAATAAAGCAATTCCTTGTTCAGCACATTGAAAAATGATATGAATCCTTTATTTTTTTTGGCCTGAGGGTAATAAATTGGTTAACCAGTACCTGCAATGACATGATTTGAGAGTCCAACCACAGCCAGGATGCTGTGGTTGAAATAGGCGAGGAGCTGAAAACAGCTTGAGGGGAAATAGGCTTTGAGGTGCACCCCACTGTCTGCCCCCACGTCTCTGCATGTACTGTAGTGTCTTTAGATGAAACTGACACCTTAAACCCCCTTCCAGACACACGCACTCACTTTTAACCCCTGACCTCCACCACCTCAGCACCTCACGCAGTAGGGTCACCATCTCTGTCTCTCCAGGCTCAGCTGATCCACGATCGCCACACCAGATCCCATCCTGCTGCCCACAAAGACAAGGTCAGCCCCAGCCCCGATGGGGTCCACATGACCTGGACCAAAGAGAAGTTGGTCTCGGAGCGGAGCCGGAACCGCGAGGCCAGCATGGCCGTGCGGGACCTCTTCAACATGAAGCCGTGAGTGCTGCTGCCCCCCCCGGTGGCTCATGAGCATGTTGCCTTCTCAGCAAACATTAACAGTGAATGTCCAGCAGCTCCTCTCAAACTCAGCTGAGCCCTTTTGCTTTTGTTTTGTTCTCGCCTCGCCCCGGTTCCCCCGCCAGAGAATGGGAGAGTCTGTAAGTCACCTTGCCCTTTGCATGTGTGTAGAACTGCTAACAATATAACCCCTTAAAATGCTCTGCTACTCACTAGTCACTGCATGCACTAGGAATTCAGGAGCGGATCGGATCTGCATGATGCAATATCGCACAGCAAGTGTGGCTTGACGCAACCTGTGCTTCTGACTAATAAAACAAATAAAAACTCATTTAAAGGTCCCCTGACATAATCTTTGCTTTTATATAGGTCTTAGTGTTCCCCTTAAGTTTGAGTCTTAAGTCTCTTTCCGAAACACAGTCAGAGAATGAGATTTCCCCAGGACATGCCATTTCCGTGTCTGTAGCTTTAAATGCTAATGAGGAAGAGAGAGGAGGAGAGCAGCCTATATATATATAATGTAATCAAATGACGTCATCAACACCATTCACAGACCACAATGTTTGGCGCAGATAGGAAGTTGTTTCAGCCTGTTTCTGCAGATTCTCGTGTCACAGAACTAAAAATATATATATATATTTGTGCTCATTTGTACATCCGATCACAGGGAAATTGCAATGTCATTTCTGCCACTGCCATTGCCACTGCAGGATCACAGACAGGCTAGGGGAACTCGTATTAATGTTAAATAATGTCACAAAGTGACATTTTCATGATGGGGACCTTTAAAAAAAGTTCTCTGTAGCCAGGGTTGGGCAAAATCCTCTCAAAGGGATACTGACTTCTTGATACATCTTCATAAATGTATTCAGAAATATGTTTTTCTACAGTACAGTTGTAATCACTGTCAAAATGAACATTATTTTATTGATTTTAATTATTATTATTGTAATTATTGGCATACCTAAGTTTTTATATGACAGCAGAAGTATAATTTAACACAGACTGAGCACAGCCAGTTTTGTATTCTGAATACATATTTATTCCATCACATGCATTTCTGTAAAATCCCAACCCTGCCTATAGCTTTTAGGGAACTTGATCTATTTATTCCTTGATTGCTGCGGGAGACCTCTAACTGTAGTCCAGCCTTTTCCTCTCGGACACACCCCAAACTCAGCAATGGTTTAACCGGTTCACTAGCATCTGCTGAAATCCTCTATACCTGCTGACGTTGTGAAGCATACGACATAAAAATGAAAAAGTTATCTTTCCTCAGGAACCAGTCAAATGTGCGGAGGATGCACACGGCAGTCAAACTGAATGAGGCCGTGGTGAAGAAATCTAAAGACGCTCAACTGGTGCTGCTGAACATGCCCGGACCCCCGAAACACACGGGTGGCTACGAAAACTGTATCCTTTTCACCCGGTTTTCACTCCTGCCATTTTAACGTTTCAAATCTGAAAAATGGACCCCTTAACGGTCCACCCTCAGACATGGAGTTCCTCGAGGTTCTGATGGAGGGGCTCGACCGCGTACTGCTGGTGCGTGGAGGAGGACGCGAGGTCATCACCATCTACTCTTAACCCTGCGCAGGATAGGGAAGGTGACACCATGCCGTGCTGCCACCTGGTGGAGCCAGAAAGTTACTGAGCCCCAGTGAGGAAGACAAAGAAGCCATCAGAGCCAATGCCAGCATCTTCGTCTCTGTGTTTCATCAGGCTGGTTTGGCTTTTGTAAAATAATGGGTTTTTTGTGAAATTTGTGGAACTTTGACAAGAACACTCAGTGTTTTGAATTGATCCTGTAATGTAGCACGACTGTATATATTGTGTGGACAAGCCAGCGCAGGGATCTTTTTAATGGCATGGACAGTAGTGTGCCAGTGTGTAATGCAGTATTTCCCTTTGTTTGAAGAAAAGCCTACTTCTGACTTCATAGGACCTTTTTAAAGCAAAGCACAGGTCGATGGATGAATAAAATATAGGAAAAAAATGTGTGAATTCTTGAATGTATAAAAATTTGATTGCATTACCACTGACACTCTAGGGTTTAACTACTGTAACCCTTACGGAAGATGAAAAATGACATGAAAACAATATACAACAGAAATATGCCATCTAGATCATGTAATGTTTATTCTACTGTGTATATAGGACTTGGTGTGTTTTCTATGCACTACTTTTTTCTACTTGTTAAATGTATATTTTAACATCACCAAATGTATTTTCTTATCTTCATATCTGCTGATAATGTGACTTCTGAAGGTTTCCAGCTGGTATAGGATGAAGACTGCACTACTGCGCACAGCTTTACTTTTGTAAAAAAAACAAAAAAATCTACATAAAGTTATAATAATGCATATAAATAAATAAACACTGTGGTGGAAATCTTTCGAATAACGGGGAAAAAAAATTTATTTTTTTTTAATTTTTTTTATTATTATTATTTTTTAAATGTGCCATATAATTTGTAGCCTTTTTTTTTTTTTTTTTTTTTTTTTTTTTTACAGTTTGTCATCTTTTGTATGAGTAATAATAGAACCTAGGCTGTTGGGGAGCTTTGTAGTTCTTGTTATAACTTTTGAGGGGTGTGTAAAAGTGGGATCTTTTCCAAACCTGCTTGTTGTGCCAAAATTCTACGCCCTGTTTTCTTAAGGTGCACATTTGCACATTTTCATTTCTATTTTAAAGAAAAATAAAATGATCTAAAAAAAATCATAGTAGCCATGACCTTGCATCCTGTCTCAGATTAATACTGTGCACCTTTTGGATTCAACTGGTGAAACGCTGCCCTCTATCCGGCCGAGTTTAACCCTGAACATTTCACGTGTCTTTTACGCGTCCCATGGGCTCGACTGAAACTGAAGGTTTCAAGTCTGTAAAATAATATAAAATGCATTTAAATCACTTATAAAAACATACTTACTGATTTATATATTATCCAGAACGAGATAAATGTAATAAAAATGAAGCAACATTGCTGTACAAAAACTGTAGTGTCCATTTTATGAGTGTCTTATCACTCACAAATGCATGGCCTCTTTTTTTATTTGTCCTGTAGATATTAGTGCAAGTAATTGCATTTCTTCAATAATGGTACACTGCTTTAGAGAAGTCTAGGCGTGCAAGCAATTTGAGGAATGCCTGAAATAAGGTGCTTCAGGAACACAGGTAAACATTAGACGTGGAAGGGGATCTTTGTAATTTTGTTTCCAAAGAAGTTCACAACCTTTCACTATTACAGGTTTCTGTTTTACTGATGTATGTGTGACCAGAAGGGTGCTTCTTTGGTCCCACGTCTCATGGCTGACAGAGCAACGTTTGTCATATTATAGGAACACTTTTTAAAAAAGATTTAGTGCAACCAGAACGCTACTAACTTTGCTGAGAAGAAATCATGTACTTTGTACATTTCAGTGGTTGAAACACTACGTCTCACATGTCTTTATTTAAGGCAGATCACAATGTCACCCATCCGGTGGCCTTCGTGTGTGAACAGAGTCGGATTGTGAAGACGTTCCCTTCCCACTGATGGGAACGGCTTTTTATCATGTTTTACTGAAATCCGCTCCTCTCCCCATCACTCAAATGAGCCGTCTACTCCCGCAGGGACTTTGATCACATGACAGTGGACCGGGGGGGACATTGCGTGGACTTCGGCCCCATGTCACTGTGGGTGCTCCGCAGATTAAAAGATGTCCTAATCCTTCAAGTGGCATGAAAGACATGAACTCTTTTTAACCCACGTGCCAGAGTGCCAATCACAGGAAGGGGCTGAAACTGCAGGAAGGGTTTGACGTGAGGAGAGTAAAGCAAGTGGCCTTTGTGTCCCTGCATACACGGAAGCCAGCGCTCCAGAGACGTTGTAACGGAGCTGAAGCCTTTTACCAGGTATAAACACTCCAAACGGCTATAAAAAGGTTCATTTTTTGAGGTGTAGTTCTTGCCAAATCCAGTGTGCCGTGTTCCTAGGAAATAATTAACAGTCTATTAGTGTTGCGATTGGACCGGCCGGCTAAGAACAAACCAACGCAGTTTATTAACAGGAAATGTCTGTGGATTTTTGAGCGGATTGTGCAAATGAAATGTTTTAAAATGTGTATTATTGTGTTATTTGATGAATATCCAATGTATTTACTGTATTATGAACTGTTGGAAAGTTTGTGTGAAGATACTTGATTTATTGTCTGTCAGATAGATAGTTTTCACTCTGGAGTTATTTGGCGATTTGAGAGACTTGATTTGACTTGATCTTTATGTTTAATGTAATTATTGAATGGTTTTTTTTTTTTTTATGTAATAAATTATTCTACCTCCGAACGACATTTACAGTGCATCCGGAAAGTATTCACAGCGCATCCCTTTCTCCACATTTTGTTATGTTACAGCCTCAATTCTAAAATGTATTAAATGCATTTTCCCTTCAGAATTCTAAACACAACACCCCATAATGACATCAGGAAAAAAGTTTATTTGAGGTTTTGGCAAATTGATTAAAAATAAAAAAAAACTGAGAAATCACACATCCTTCCTCTGTTCTTCACCCGTCTTGGATTCCAAGGCATCTCCTCGGGTCCCTCTGACTGACACCACTCATGTTCCCTGCTATGCTCTTCCTCCTGAGACGTTCCCCTCTACCTTCTTACACCAGCTGTAATGGGGGAATGACAGAGGGAAAACCATTTCAGGTGACGACCTCTTGAAGCTTATCGAGAGAATGGCAAGAGAGTGCAAAGCAGTAATCAGAGCAAAGAAACTAGAATATAAAACATGTTTTCACTTATTTCACCTTTTTTTGTTAAGTACATAACTCCACACGTGTTCATTCATAGTTTTGATGCCTTCTACCAACGTAAATGGTCATGAAAATAAAAAATAAGAAAATAAAATATTTGGCCAATCAATTTATTCAATGTTTTTAAGACTTTAATAAATGTCATAACTTTGTTATACAGGCCTCAGAATTTTGGTGAGGCCTGATCCTGAGGTCAGTCCAAGCAATAAACCTGTTACATGCAGAGGAGCAGACAGCAGCGACCTGGCGCGACCCTTCCTTCCCCTGGCACCGATGTCCTGGGCTCTCCTAGTCTCTCCTGGCCTCTTAGCTCTCCTCTCCATCCAGCCTTGCCCCTCCCCATCCTCTCTTGGAACTGAGCTCACGCAGCCACATCCCACCGGCTCACATTCTTCACGAGTCACATTCAGTCAGATCCTCCAGTGGACGTGAATACAGTAGCTGTTCCCTGGTGTAGCCGCTTCCAAACACAAGCCGGCCATTAGTCTGGTTACCAGAGCAATCAATCAACAAGCCACAAACATCAGTTCATCTGTCCGGGACACAAAGCGGAATTTTAACAGTCCACCACGTGGCCAGTGCCAGAAAGGAGCCGCCATGGCATTCCGGTAGTGTAAGTTATTACTGCGGAGTAACGGGATGTGAATCAAAGAACGCGCATGCAGGAGCGCTAAAGAATCCGGGTTTTAACGTTCCGTTGCACCAAAGGTTCTGCTGGAGGCAAAAGCTCCATTAAATCACGTCACATTTCCAGGATTTGGGTGTAGTTCCGGATCCGGGGAGACTTCAGATTTTCCAAAACGCGCTGCGCTTCCCCAGCTTTTTCTAAATATTCTCTCCACTTTAAAGGAGAGAATATTTCATTTAAAAAAATCTTAGCTTAAACTAACCCAACATACTCCCTCATTGTGTCTGTTGGGGCAGGGGTGGCCTAGCGGGTAAGGAAGCCGGTCTGAATCCCGATCCTCCGAGGTGCCATTCAGCAAGGCGCCGTCCCCACACGCTGCTCCCCGGGCGCCTGTCATGGCCGCCCACTGCTCACTCAGGGTGATGGTTAAAAGCAGAGGACACGTTTCGTTGTGTCACCGTGTGCTGGGCTGCTGTGGCTCACAATGACAATCACTTCGCCTTCACTTCACCGTGTTGGCAAACTCTTTTTCATGAATGTGTTGGCCGGGAGACGATGTGTAGAAATCATAATCACTCCGTTTGCCCTTGACACTTAACCTCAAAGACCCATAACCTCTGACCTTCTGGGCAGCTTCTCTGGGGGTTGAGAAAATGGAGACAATGCTCAGAACAGGTGTAAATGCCGGAAAAACTGACATGGGTCAGTCCACATCCTGTCCCAGGTCCCAGTGTAGGACCAACTATTCCACCGATGTGCTAAAATATCAACTGCCGCTCCCACCATTTAAAAACAAGATGGCGCCCAATTCCATCCATGGTTGAGGTTGTGAAATACACACCTTCACAGCACAAGTCATTACAAGACCACTCTCAGGGAAAGAATGCCATCTTGTCTGCATTCTCCAGTATTTCAAAGGCTCTGTGAAGACTCTGCTTTCTCCACCAAAGCTGACAAAGCAGGTTTTGGACGAAACCCATCCATCCGTTGATCTGCGGAACACTATTTAGCTCTTTCTTTTCCCCTCTTTGGCTCTGTGGGGTACAAATAACTGAGCTGATGGGGGGGCGTCGAGGCTGACAGCCGGACCTCTCAGGCTAAAACATTTGTTCCGCCCCAGAGACGGCGATGAAGATGGGGAGCCTCTTGTCTGCCCCGGCCTCCGGGCCCTTCCGCGGAGCCATTGTCTTCGTCTGCAGGTACGGGCGCCTTGGGGCGCTCCTGCGGGATTCGGCCCATTTGAAGTGAGAGTCCGGCCGCCTGCACCCCCCCCCCCCTCTCTCTCTCTCTCTGCCGGTGGTCTCCTTCAAGGAGGATCTTCTGCAAGCTGCAAATCAAGTTCCCTCACGCTAAAGCAGGTAGTCACTCATATCAGAGTATTGTGTCCTGTGACGGCACCGTCACCAGTGGCATCTTGGCGGTTCGGGATTTCAACCCACAACCCTTCGTTTATGAGTCCAGTTTAATCAATTACGTACTTAATCTCCACACTCCCTTTAATTCGAGGGGACAAACGTCAATAATTATTATGGTGCAATTATTATGGCAGGGCAGATAACAGGCTTTGTGGGTGTCAGGAGCTGAAACGAAAAAAAGTGCATAAAAGTGATTTTTTTATAAACCAAAAACAGGATGTTTTCATTTATGAATTATTATTATTTTCAAATATCTATAAAAGCTTTTCCTCATCGATACGAGTGCCTGGACAGTTCTGCTCTCTGGAGCGCTGAGGAGGCGCAAAGCACAGAGGTCAAAAGGTCACCGGGGCTCGACCCCTGCACCTCCACGGATGCTGGGAAAAGTCCCGTTTGTGGCCGAAGGTGAGGGTTAAAAGCTCCAGCGGAATATATATAAAGGTGGGCGGCGGCTCGGGGGTCGGGTTTCCGCGGCCCGGACTGAGGCGCTCTTTGTTCGGGCGGCAGCGGGAGGAGAGACGCCGCTTCGCGGGTCGCAGTCTGTCTTCTCTCCGCCGGAATGGCGGCTCGGTGAGTTGTGTGGGGTGTTTTTTTTTTTTTTTTTTTTTTATGACTGTTGTCTGCTTGTCGCCGGTGTCGCGGGACGGTGACCCAGCTGCGCTCTTTTCTCCGCCGCAGGTCCCCGCGGTCCCCGGGAGCGCGCACGCTCCTGCTCTGGAACGTCGCCGTCGTCGCCGTCGCCGCGCTCCAGGTCATCGAAGGTACGTTCGAACGTTTTATTCTAGAGATCTAAAACCCTCCATATTTTCATTTCTGGCATCTGCGCTGAAAAAAAAAAGCCCCAACTGGATCTACTTAATTGAATAATGGACGTTGGTTCCACACGATTCGTTTCATTCAGGCTGTTCTAATTCATCTGCATGCATATTAAATTAGCAAATGGTTTTATTAAGTGTAGCAAACGTAATTTGGTGTTAAGTCGTTCTTACACGATCAAATCATGTTCTTTTAACATGATTTAAAATATTAAAATTCAGTGTGAATGATGTAGCGGAACCCAGGATGTGCCGCCTCATCCAAAGAGAGCTCATAGGATGGACACGTAGAGACAGTTCTAATGCATCCTGTAAAAAAAACCTGGAGAAAAAGATGTTGCCTGTCTCATTTTACATTTCCTTTTATTTTCACCAATCTTGCCCGAATCGCTGCCGATTTATGTCCCACGATCATGTAAATGTGCCATCTTTAGTGTGTGTTGGGGTCCCTGGCACATATGACATGGTGACAGGCCGTTTGAGCAGTTGAGAACAGGCAGAACTTCATGATCCAGGAGGAGCATGTGATCTGTAACACATGAAAACTGGATAAATTGGATGATGCCTTGTCCAGTTTTCTTCCGTGGCATCCGTCCCCTGTTAGATGGAATCAGAAGCTGAGACAGTACAACGTTTCATCTGGGCTTGTCCTCAAATTGCCCTCTAGGACCTTATTGAGCAATAACCCTGCCATTACTTATAGCTACAAAGCATTTTGTTTTTGCAGAAAAAAAATATCTCAGGCACATTTGTGTGTGCATGTCTGGAAGTAGCTGGTCAAACACACTTTGAAACCTCATTTCATTGTGCCAGCACAAGTTTGCATGTCTCTGCGTTAGGAGGTGCAGCAGCCGCTTCTTGCGTAAATCTTGTCCCTCGTGGTCCCTGGTTCTGGAGAAAATCCCGTCTGAGGGGGATAGGATTATTTTGGGGTTCCCACTGCAGAGCTGTCCAAGCTTCCTGTTGAGCACCTTCATGTATCTTGTCCTCTCTGGTTGTCGTCCTGAGTGAATGAAAACTTGTATGTCCCCTGGCCTGGATTGATGGGGAGGTCCGAGGTTCGAGCAGAGAGTCTCTCTTGAAGTCTGAGCATGCAGAG
Organism: Denticeps clupeoides; assembly: GCF_900700375.1. NCBI lineage: Eukaryota > Metazoa > Chordata > Actinopteri > Clupeiformes > Denticipitidae > Denticeps > Denticeps clupeoides. The sequence goes on from NC_041710.1 coordinate 4,228,205, forward strand.
AGAAGCCCATGACTTCTTCTGCTCATGACCTTGTGGCGCTTCTGTCTGCTCCTGTGGAATAACTGGATGCTACGAACCATGATGGTTTCTCCATTTTATTTTGAATAAAAATACAAACATTAACACAAAAGCAATGAAAAAATATAATGAAGGGTTTTTTTATATGTTAGCCAATACAGACATCACAACATTTATTGGCTTATTGTAAATGAAATATAAATATGAATATATGTAAAAGAGTGTCATATAATGAATCACCACTGTGACTGTGCATCTTGCAAATGTGATGTCAGGTGCAGTGAAAGAAAAAGTGAAGGGATTGTCATTGTGATACACAGCACAGCACACGGTGCACACAATGAAATGTGTCCTCTGCATTTAACCATCACCCTTGGTGAGCAGTGGGCAGCCATGACAGGCGCACGGGGAGCAGTGTGTGGCACCTGAGTGACACCTTGGCAGGTCGGGATTCGAACCAGCAACCTACTGATTAGTGGTTCCATTTCCTTACTTGCTACCACTGTGACCTCTGTTGAAATGTATTGATAGAAATTTTACTGCATCGAAAGGAAACGTGTGCATTTATGAAAGCTTTGCATTTTTGTGACATTGCAGTGCTCAAAGGTGTATCTTACATTATAATTTTGTGTACTTGGAAACAAGCACAGGAGTCTATTGTCTCTCCCGTTTCCCTCAACATAAGTGAAGTGATTGTCACATGTGATACACAGCAGCACAGCACACAATGCACACAGTGAAATTTGTCCTCTGCATTTAACCCATCACCCTGAGTGAGCAGTGGGCAGCCATGACAGGCGCCCGGGGAGCAGTGTGTGGAGACGGTGCTTTGCTCAGTGGCACCTCAGTGGCACCTTGGCGGATCGGGAATCGAACCTGCAACCTTCTGATTACAGGACCGCTTCCTTAACCGCTAGGCCACCACTGCCCCTAAATGAGATTTCAGAGCTGATTGGCCAAAAAAGGCACGCAGCAAATCTAATCTAGAAATGATCCAATAAAAGCTCAAAAATCTTTTAAAATAAAAAGGGTAACAAACAAATTCTCCAGAGACAGAAGTTGGGATAAACAGTGACAAAACAAAGAGGTTCGTCCTGAAAGTGAAAAGGCCATAATCAGCTTGATATTTGAGAAGGAAACATGTTTCTGTGATACAGTTTTCTGTACAAAAGCTCATTCAGCGCGAGAGTGACTGTAAATTGGCCTTAATGCTTTGGATGCGGTCCCAGATTACTCCTCTCTTTTTCCGTGGTGGGCAGCGATGGGAATTACGGGAGCCTGTTGGAGGTAACAGCACACTTAACACGTTATATTCCTGTCACATGAAGGAAACACACATGGCTGGATATTACCATGAATATCTTCACCTGATCCCAACTCCGGTTTCGGCCATGGGATTGAAATGGACTTTTACTTACTGAAGCGGGAGAACAATATGGACTCAAGATACGTTTTTTAAACACACGGATATATTCTATATTATACATTATCTTTTTTTGTCTGCAATTTTACATTTCATAGTCACCAGCTGCTTCTGATTTTAAAAGAAAATAAGCAGCTGTTTAAATAATTATTAAAAATGTATTCATATCCATTTGCTCTTGGATTAACAGAGTTTCTTTTATTTAACACATTATTTATGTCTGCATGATTGTCACACATTGATGTATCTAAGCTTAAAAAATAAGATAAAGCTGGATATAAATATCATAGCGTTTTGCCATTCTGATTGGCTGAATATCTCATTGTGTAAATATCTATGTGTGTGTGTGTGCAGTTTCATTCAAAAATAACTTGAAATAGTTTGTGTGTGTCCCAGGACATGAAGGGCAGCCTCTTTGGGCAATCTTCAGACTCCGCTGCTGAGCTGAGATGTACTGGAGCTTCGGGGACGACTGAGCTCTGAATGTTTTCATGCAGCTACTGTCTTAAATGGATCCCCCTGAGAAGGCGGTAGGGGACGCGGAGGTCTTGTGAAAAGGCGTGGGTTGTCCTCGCTCTCTGTGGGAGGCTGTCTCGTCATAGAGGACTGTGTAAACGCAGTCACGACATGGTCTTAGCAGAGGTCAGAAGGGCTTAAAGAGTAAAGATTACCCAGCAGGCTGCTTCTCTTCTTACTGTTTACCATTGGCTCTCACACATTTCCATCTATTCATTGGGTTGTCATACATACAGAACAAAATACTAGAAATGTGTGGTTATAGTTTCAAAAATTCGATGTTTAACAAGAATGGTTGACAACATCGTATGACAGGGCTGCAAGATATGTAACGATGCAATGGCAGTATTAAGAAAAAAACATCCACAGGAAATGTAAACAGGAGTGATGCGATGCATCCTGGGCATGACAGGAAACACTGTAGAGAACATGGACATGAACATGAACAGGCCCAGGATGTCCCAGATGAAGCCCAGATTTACAGGATTTGCTGTTCTGTGGTGGCAGTTAACAAACCAGACTGTCAGGGCCCATAATGTTTGTTGTAACCTCACATCTTCTCAGCCCCTGCAGTGATGGACTGAATTCAGTCTTTGGCTACAAGGTTATTTTAAAGAGGCAGTGCATCCCAAAATCAAAATTGAAAAAAAAAGAACTATTTTTAATGGCCTTTAATGCATTTTTTGCATTTAAATAATTTTAGTAATAAAATGTGTATCATAATTATAATCTCTTTTCAGAAATCAACTAGGTGGAAGTGGTAGGTGATGCTGCTGGTGATGACTGTAGCTCATGTGCTGGCGGGTGTAGGTTTGTAGAAAGAACATAGCTCTTGGGAGGGCTTTGATTATTGAGGTCATAAATTCTGTGAAACCCCAGACAGATTCCACCGTCAACTCCCACCTTTTCCAGTGATGTCATATTCGCAGACCATTTTAATGTGTTTTTTAACATTTGTCGTCTGCCATCTGTTTTTAACAGTCAAGTAGCGGCTCTTGTTTTCTCCTGTTTCTGAGTTTCTTGTTTCTGCCCTGTTCCCTGAATCCCTTGGCAGCTCCAGTCCACGGGACCTGCTCCCCGCATCTCCAACTGACCCAAATTGGTGTTTTTATGGCCCAGACTGGATGGATTGTGGAATTTGGAGGCCAAGTCAACCAAAACTCATTGTTTTGTCCCTGAAACCATTCTTTAACTATTTTTGCAGTCTGACATGGTGCATTACTGCCTAATACATCCCATAATGTTATTATTGTTTGTTTATTCGGCAGTATTATAAATCCTAAAAAAATGTAACTAATAGCAAGCAACATAGGATCAACAGCCATAGATGTTGGGCAGTAAAGTTTGTACGAGAAGTGCTAATAACCATCTTAAAATGCTCAGCGGTCTCCTCAGTAGATAAAATATCCTTTATCACACGAACCTTTTTGAAGTGATAAAGACGGGATGAGACGAAAATGCTGGTCATGTGACGAGAACTATAACAAAATATATCATGTAACAAGACTAAATATGGTGTCTAAAATAAAATGTGTCTTCATTTTTATTTAAGACTTTTTTTCCCTATCATTTAAATTGCGTTATTATACTGTGGTTTCTGTTTCCTGTATCTGGAAAGAGATCTGGAAATTGTGTGCTTGGTGAGATCTATGACAGCTGCAGTTTGAAATTGTTGGACCGTTTTCATATCTTGCAGTTGTCAACCCTACTGAAGATAAAAGCATGAAAGACAACCCTTCAACATGTTCAGTTGAGATAGGGGCAGCACTACTTCTAAGGTCAGGTAACCGTGGTCCTTGTAATAAGCATGTAATAGTCAACTTTTTTAAAAATTGAGATATAGATCAGCAGATGATGGAGCGGTTTGTGGAGCAACACACATGCACAATGGAATTGACCTACACACCATCACTTACACTCTGGCAGCCCCTTGTTTGAGCGTCTGCCCGCATTGCTGAATGGGGAAAAAAAACTTTTTAGGGTGGGTTGTGGCAGAGATGAGGGATGTCTTGGTCAGTGGAACCACTGACTTAGAGGTTTTAGTTTCGATTTTGTCACTGGTTTGAATCCATACGACCATCACAAGTCTATATCCCGACTGATAGTGATAATAACCCTGCTGTTTGACAGCGTGAATGGAGGTCCCCATATAATCGTAATTGCTTTTAGACATTCCACATAAACATGTGGGAAACTGATCTGTCGGTCACCTGTCTGCTACTCCATTGCCATTGTTCTCCTTCGGTTACTGGTGGATATTTCACCTGTCATCTCTACAAGGCATGAAATGCCATGGTCACTGGTAGCATGTTCCTGTGTGTATTCCCATTACGGTTCCTGTGCCGTGTCGTAAACCATTGTCTGGTCAGCACTGATTCGTACTGAGAGTCTTGTTAATGCAGGTAAAGGCATGGGATTGGACCATGATAACCTGCGACGTGGGATGTTGTCCCCGAGTCCCTGAGCACCTTCATTTGTTCTTCTTTAACCCGAATCAGGACTCAGATTTCAGGTTCCCAGCCCTTTGGACTGTTGAACAAGAGAGCTCTTCTGCCGCCAAAAAGCAGATAAAACCAGAGGGGATTTCACTGCCGTACCCCCCGCCCTGTCTGCCGCTGACCTCCAGGTGGTCCAGGGAGTGATTGAGACGGGACAGAATAGAGGGCAGAGGGGTGGAGGGAGGCACCATGGCCTGGACATTCCTGGCATTCTGTTCCTGGGGAGACACATCACAATAATCTGCTCCTGCAGAGCACAAAGCCCATCTCCCCATCAACCCAACATCAAATACACATCACGACATTTTGATGAAAGGTCTTCTGTGGCTTTACAGGTGAAGCCGTTTCCGCAAAGCTATTGCACTTCCATGGATTCTGGAATACAGATGGCAAACAATTGAAATTGTTCTTGATTTAATAAAACCTGGTGTGAGATCACACAAAGTTCTTATTAACATCATTAAAGTTCATCTTCTGGGTGTCAGATATTTGTTACACACCAACAAAACTAGCAAGAAAACACTTCCTGGTCCTATAAAGTTTATTTCAATAAATCCAGACATTTACATTTAAGGCATTTGGCAGACGCCCTTATCCAGAGCGACTTACAACGTGCTTTCAAGTTACCATCGATGAAGTGATCAGTTCCAGTTCAACTACGAATACAATCTTTTTATTCACTCTGTTGTAGATTCTGTACACAAGTTAGGCAATAAGAAAGTTACAAGTTCATCTAAATATTCTTTAAAGAGGAAGGTCTTGAGCTGTCGTTTGAAGGTGCTCAGTGACTGAGCTGTCACTCGAGGGGAAGTTCATTCCACCACCGTGGGGCCAAGACAGAGAAGAGTCTAGATGAGCGTCTTCCTTTTACCTTCAGAGATGGAGGGACCAGGCGAGCAGTACTGGAGGCTTGGAGTAAACGAGTTGAAGTGCGAGGTGTAATAAGGGCTGTGAGGTAGGATGGTGCTACTCCATGTTTGGCTTTGTAGGCCAGCATCAGTATTTTGAACCTGATGCAGCTACTGGCAGGTAGCAGAGGGGTGGTGTGGGAGAACTTGGGAAGGTTGAAGATCAGTCGTGCTGCTGCATTTTGTATGAGTTGTAGAGGTTGGATGGTATATAGTAGACCATCTAGAAGGGAGTTACAGTAGTCCAGTCGTGAGATTACTAAGGACTGAACCAGTATCTGGGTGGCCTGGGTTGACATTATGATATTGTAGAGAAGGAATCTACATGAGCGGGAAAGGTTGCTGATGTGGGTCGAGAAGGAGAGTTGGTTGTCTATTGTTACGCCAAGGTTGCGGGCTGTTGTAGAAGGAGAGCGCTCCTAGAGAGAGTTGTCTCCTGTAGAGAGTTGTCTGCTGTGGCTCCGCAGACATTAATTCACTCTTCATGCTGTGGCAGGAAAATATGACCCTTTCTAGTTTATGAAAGATGCAGTTTTTATTTATATAGCCTTCATTCTGTATTCCATATTTTATTCACAATTATATACCAAGAGTATAATTTACGGTGTCAGAAACCTTCAAAGCTCCGCAGCCCACGAAGTGGACCGCTGACTGTAAATACGTGTGAGGCCTGACAAGTTTTCCTGTTGCGGACACGCCCCAGAAAGGCCGGTGACAGAGCGGAGGCAGGGGAGGGGCGGCGCGCTAAGAAAACACGAGGCGAACAGACGCGGCATTCAGCCGCACCGGCGCTGGAACACCCCTGCAGGCCGGAGCGGAACAGGCAGCACTCTGTCCACCTGCGGGCAGCTCCGATTGGCCAAACGAGCCGCCTGTCACTCATCCCGCTTTCTTTTACCGAGGGCTTGCAAGTGTAGTCATTCTTTGCTGATGATGGTGAGGTAGAGCAAAATGACGAACATCTAATGCGAAGCAGCAGACTCCCACTGTCCGGCATCATAAGCAAACGTCTGTCTCCTTAATGAGTCTGGATTTTATTCTTGATCTGGAGCCCAAATAGTCATAAAAGGGCCCAAATCGAACATCCAACGCACATCCAAGAGTGATTTTGATTGAAAGTGGCCAACCACTGTATTTGTTCACCCGCAAGGCCTCTATGGTTGTGCTAATTGATTAATCAGCCCTGGCCTCTGTCAGCTCCTGTTGTCCCTGTTGCTGTGACGATAATCCCCAACCACCTGACCTTTTGTTGACATCGCATTGGCCAGTCGGAAACTCTCTGTTCTCTCATGGAACTCATTCACAATGAGTTTCCCCCCCAAAAAAACAAAACTGTAAATCATGATGACTAGTGACAGTTTCAGAGTTTTTGAATGTTAATAAAGTATGTTGCGCATTTCCACAAGACAGCGACCATAGTGATGCACTTCAGACGCAGGAACACCTCAGCTGTGCTGCTCTGTCTGCCCACAGGGTGGCGCCATCGGGTCACGAATAACTTGGTGGCCGCAGTACCGACCCCAAAGAGTGCCTCTGAGATTTATTCATTTCATTCATGTTTGGGAGATCATCATCAGGTCAGGACTACTGTGGGATGAAGCCCCTCATAACAGCAGCGCCTGATTGGCTGGGAAACCTCTGACTACAACAGAGCCACTGTGATATTAGTGATAAAAGAACAGTGTGGCCCAGACGATGATCCATGGATGAACACAGCAGATGAGAAGGAGCACGAACCGTTATGGCTTAAAAGGTAATTACTTTTACAACGTAAAAAAAATGGAAATATCCCATCACACACATCGTCTTTATTCAAATATGAAAACGTGTCCTCTGCTGTCACCAGCCATGAAAGGCGCCCGGGGAGCAGTGTGCTGGGACATTAGCCTGCTCAGCTAAGACAGCAGCCTGTGCAAGTGTGTCCTCTTCTTTTAACCCATCATCCTTAGTGAGCAGTGGGCAGCCATGACAGGACCCGCAACCTTCTGATCATGATCAAGCTTTCTTACTTACTTCTTACATACCACTGTTAGCCATCATTCCTTTAACTGTGAGGACAAACACCACTGTGGCAACAGTTAGAGGTGGGACTTTTACATGAATCCCTATTTACTGTGCTAATCCAAGCATTTGGGATGTTTTATTTTGTGCTTGAAGACCGTCGGTAACTAGGTTGTTCCGCCATCTAGCGGAGGTTTTATTCCACCACTCAGGAGCCACGATCTTGCTAAGGTTGAAAACGAGGGGTGCAGTTGCATACTGGATCAGTGTGCATACTGGATCAGGACTCAACCTGTGTGCTAAGAAATGCAAGGAGTCTCCTAATGTTTTTTGCTCCTGCCCGTGTCCCCTGTTAAGGTGAATGAGTGAGAGTGGAGGTGCTCAAGTGTGTTCAATTTAATCCTCACCTAACAGTAAAAAAAACGGCGTAGATGTGAACTATGCCACTACATTGATCATAAAAGGCTTCCATCGGCACCCCTGCCTCCCTCGGGTGAATAAATCCACTGCGTCGTACAGCTGATGGCTTTTGACATTGTGCCAATTAGTGGCCGGACTCGGGGCCAGTGTGAATGGGGTAATGGGTTGGGGGCTCACCTAAGCACCCGGTGCCCCTAAGCCCCTCGCCGCTTCCTCGTCTCCAGGTGGGGAATCCCTCTCTCTCAGAGGCGCGTCGCGGGGCAAAGCTGACTTCCTGCGCCCCTGACCTCTGACCCCAGATAAAAAAAAAGTTTCTGTTAGCCACTGTTCATTTAACCGTGACAATTTACAGCCGCCACAAGCACCACCGTGGCACGGGGTGTTGCTACTCAGGGTGTCCTCTGGCTGTCCGCACACATTGCTGCATCCTCACACTTTGCCATCAGCATGAAGACAAGACATGTGCTGGGTGAACACTGAAGCTTTTTTTCCCTAAGGGGTTTACGGCGCCATTTCTGCTTTCGTAATTACCATCTACGACCCCCCCCCCCAAAGTGCAATACTATCGTAACACTCATATTTTGTGACCAGGCTGCTATGCCCCATTGTAACAGATACAGGTTTATACATCCTGCATAGCATCAGTCTCAGCCAGGTGCCTGTTTTCCACATGGAAAAAAGTTGGCATTTTTAAGTTCTCTCAACTTCAAACCCATGTAGTTGTGAAGACTTAATTTGCTATGTTTTATTTTTTTTTTACAGTGCATGTGTGCAACAAATACAGATCAAAGCTATTTGTAGTCTAGCAACATTACAAATTGTACAAGATGATGTACTCTCATTAACTTTTTTAAAGCAATTGCATGTTATTTTTGCATTGAATGTTAGCATCAAATTGTTTCTATTTAATTTGTCATCCCTTTGACAACAATTCTTTAATCGTTTTGGACCAAAAAACCCTTCTTGGCCCATCATTTTATCAAGCCCTGTAATCGGTCACGTTCCAGAGTGTCTTCTTATCATATTAGACCAAGAATTTCAAAAGCTTTTATTCTAGGCTGCCTGTGTTAGATATTGGGATGGGTGGGATAAAACCCCGTAGGTGCGCTGGACCTCAGGTGGCCTCACTCGCTTTAAAACCAATGCATTGTCGGTGCTTTTTCGCGGCCGATGGGACTGACTAATTGTCGGGTTCCTGCCGCGTCCCTCTCTGTAACGCATCAACACTCATCGTCTCGCTGTGGATCAGAACAGACCCCTCTTTGTCACTCACTTCTACGTTCCCACTTCCAACCACATGGACGCTTTCCAAGACAAGGGGACAGCATGGCTCCCCGATGACCAGTGAGCGTCCTGAGTGGATGGAAAACATTTTTACAGTGTAACCATAAGAACTAATCTGCACCATTATCTGGATTTTATGGTTTATTTCGAGCAGATTCCACAGGCGCTTTAAAAATGCCCCATTTAAGGCAAACTCCACTGGGCTTTGGTCACGTCTCCGACTTGGCCGGATGCACGAAGTTGCGTGGGTTCTGCGCTTTGCTCTTATAAGTATGTAAACGTTCCCGATTAAGGAAGTCGGGAAGAGCCAGGACGACCTTTAATCACATTCTCTTCACTTTCTACGGGGAGTTTGTTTGCGAATCCCTTAGTTAGAGAAACACCGGCCCCCCACCAGTTACTGTGTGTGTTTCCGTGCTACCCACCCCTCCTGCGTGTGTGCGCTGAGCATGCCCATTATGATGGAAACTCTGGCAAAGTGAGTTGGACGTTGAGCTGCCCCGTTAAATACCAGAGCCTACGTGCCTCTGCGTGGGACTCGCTGGGTCTGTGGGCCAGTGAGGGGGTACTAGGGGGTCCACTTTGGGGCCGTTTTCTGAATCTGTGGAGCAGAAGGGAGAAGACCAGGGTCAGGAGAGCACCTCGCTCTCCGTCCCATTAGTGAGCGCTCAGCCGCCTCGTCTCGCCTGGAAACTGGCTCCGGTCAGGATGAAGGGTGCAGCGCCCATCTCCGTCCTCCTCGTCCTCCTGTGCTCCTCGCCAGTCAGTAGTCAGTGGTGGTGGATGCTGTGGGGGGAATCTGAGACCACCCCGACCCCCTTCACCACACCAGGGCCCACTGTGGCCCGGACAGAGCCTGGTGGAGGAAACCTGCAGATGGATGCGCTGCCAACCCCACCTGCTCCCTCTTGGGATGCAGCCATCAAGTTGAGGGCTAAGAAGAGACCCCTGAAAATGTGGAAGAGTGGTGAGTGGTGTCGTGGTGGCTTTTTAATCTGATTATGTTTCACTTTCTCGCGTTCATTTTGCGCAGCGCTTTTGTTAATCTACAATTAACTCGCAAATCGTGCATACAGTAACATATAAGCTGCTTATGAACAACTTTTCTTAAAAAGGTGGGAGAATTCTACAGTTGGATCATGACTGAGATTAATTATTGTTTCCCTGACAGCATGTCAGAGTGTAGATGAGACCCTTCAAGTGGCCTGCAATTACAGGGCCTTCACCGCGGTGTATCTAACGAACATCCCCAAATCCTTATCACATGATATTAAAATAATAGGATTAGGGCGGTAGCATTCCTGCAGACTGTGGAAATTGGGGTCACAGCGTGGGCTGGAGCGCCACCGCCTCCTGCTGGTCTCTACACGGCGGGGGGAGTGGTGCAATTACGGGGTGGCCTGTGAAGTTCTGGGATATGATGGAGAGCCCATACTCTCCTCTGTTAAAATATTCTTACCTGTCCAGCATTGATGTCCTGGGTCATTCTTAATAGTTATTGCTTAAATTAATACTAACATGTCTTTATTTATTATTATGCTTTAGCTGTGTTTTTTTTTAATCGAACCTGTGTGCTTTAGTCCATTTCATTGTACCACAATGTGTAGCAACATGCCCATCATTAATATATAGGAACTTGCTTTACTCATATGAATATTAATTCTGATTGACTGTCATCAATAATTAATACTGCAGCCAAACATACAGAAAGAGAGGATGTTAACAGATTCTAAAAAAGCTTTTATGGAGATTTAGGGACTACTAGTACTATATTCTATATGTTCGAAACTATTGATTCTGTGCTATATCGCAATATTTTATGTGGTGATATTGTATGAATACAGGGACATGAAATATAGATATTTTTGTTTCAAAATTTAGTCCACCACGTGGTGCTGTCGAGCGTGCGACTACAACCTCCGCTCCTGTAGATGCCGCTGTACAGCTGGGTAATGCATACTAATTACTGCCTGGCATTTCAGGCAGAGTGAAATGGCAAAACATGACAGATCGATCACAGCACGTTGTATTTCAGATCTGTTTTTACATTTTCAATGAACTGTAAAATACCACAATGTGCACAGTATCACATTATATCGCAATTTAATCGTATCGTGACCTGTGTATCGTGATACGAATCGCATCGTGATACCCTTGCAATACACACCCCCTGCAATATTCTACTTATTGTCATCTGAAATAATTAGTTAAGGGACTAATAGTAAATAGTGAGTAATGGCGGGGGTGATTATTTTAATTGTTTGATCCCTTCCCAGCGAGAGCTGCTGGTGTCCTTTCCCCAGGGATGATGTGCCGGAGCCTTTTGGAAAATTTCCAAAGCGAACACGGTGCACGTCATAATCAATTGTCAGCCTCATTAAGAAATGGGGTGAGAAATGCTGAGATGTAAAAACAAGGTGAATTTGCATGAAAAAGGTGTTTGAATATACAGTAAATTCCCTTTTTCAATATTTTTGCCACCTTTACTTAGAAACCTGCCCCCTTGATTTATAGAGATTTAATCTTTTTGTGAATGATTCTTATTTGATCTGATGTCTAATGTTCAATATTATATTACAGTATTACATTTACATTTTACATTACATTTACATTTACAGTATTACATTAGGGTGGTAGTAACCTAGTGAGTATGAATCAGAAGACCCTGGTTCAAATCCCACTTACTACCATCCTGTCCCTGAGCAAGACACTTAACCCCGAGTGTCTCCAGGGGGGGACTGTCCCTGTAACTACTGATTGTAAGTCACTCTGGATAAGGGTGTCTGATAAATGTAAAATGTAAATGTACATTTTAAGTTTCTATAACTGCAATAACAACAATAGCAATAATAATATTAAACATTTCATTCAAAGTAAGTAGATTAATAGTGAGAGATGGCTGCTTGATTTGCTTGTTTTCCAGAGCGGGGGTCTAAAGAACACTTGGACCTGACGGAGCTGATCGGAGTTCCTCTCCCTCCCGCCGTGTCCTTCGTTTCCGGATACGAGGGCTTTCCTGCCTACAGCTTCGGCCCGGAAGCCAACGTCGGCCGCCTGACCAAAAACTTCATGCCGGACCGCTTCTTCCGAGACTTTGCCATCATTGTCACCGTCAACTCCAGCAGCCCCCGCGGCGGGACGCTGTTTGCCATCACCGACGCCCAGCAGAGGGTGGTGCACCTGGGCCTGGCCCTGACGCCCCTGGAAGACGGGACCCAGAGCGTCGTCCTGTACTACAGTGAGCCGGGGTCCTCACACACGCAAGCCGCGGCGTCCTTCAAGGTGCCTGAAATGGTGCGCCAGTGGCGCCGCTTCACGGTGACGGTGCAGGAGCACGAGGTGCGCCTCTACATGGACTGCGATGAGTCCCACTCTGCCAGCTTCCAGCGGGGTCCGCAGCCCCTCCGGTTCGAACCTGGATCCGGCATCTTCGTGGCCAGTGCTGGAAACACTGGTATGGAGAGGTTTGTGGTGAGTGTTTCTTCAACCTTCATAATATATATAAGTGTGTGTGTGTGTGTGTGTGTGTTTGTGTTCTTTTAACCCAATATATGTGACTTGGGCAAATGCTTTCTCTCATATGGGATATCAGTCGATTAATTCTGATTGTACTTATTGTCAAATGAATCAATTGAATTTAAGTTATAGGCTTGTAAAGAAACAACACAAGGAATGTGACTTGGTGTAACGATGCAACAAATAATAAGACAGCAATGAGGCAGATGAGGTATATAAATGAAGAAATCTGCAATGTGAATGGACTGTAAAGCTGTTTACAGAGTGCAACATATGAACAAGGGGGAGGGTGGAAATGTAAAAAGTGGCCGTGATAATGTGTGAGATTCATTGCTGTGCAGTGATAGTTGTGGGTGTGGTCATTCACAGTCGCCCCCTGGACAGTCGCCCCCTGGAGCAACTTAGGGTTAAGTGTCTTGCTCAGGGACACAATGGTAGTAAGTGGGATTTGAACCCGGGTCTTCTGGTTCACAGGCGAGTGTGTTACCCACTAGGCTACTACAACCCTATATGAAAATAAAAGTCAAATAAAACATAATGTTCCTTATCTTCACTGTGATCTAGGAACACTTCAGTTGAATGCATGCTGTGTAACTTTCATCCTCCAACATCAGTTCAACTGACGTGTTCATAGGTCACAGTGACTATTAGGAACATTATGTTTTATTTTACTTTTATATTCATATAGAGTTGTAGTAGCCTAGTGGGTAACACACTCGCCTATGAACCAGAAGACCCAGGTTCAAACCCCACTTAACCCTGAGGGGGACTGTCCCTGTAACTACTGATTGTAAGTCCCTCTGGAGATAAGGGCGTCTGATAAATGCCACAAATGAAAATGTAAAACTCAAGAAAACAGGCGTTTCCTGTCTGTCCGCAACAGAAACAGACAGTTTGTCTGTAGATAATGTTTTAATTCAACTGATGTGATCCAGAGCTCCTGCTGCTGCAGTGCCGCTGTGAAGGGTACGGTGGCCGTGCTGGGTCATGCTGAACCATTAAACAAACATCCCGTCCACTCAGCATTCGGCACACAGGAAACGCACAAGTTTGGGAAGGGAGTTTTGTTTTCTGAATGCACCCTTTCTTCGGTTCTTTTCTCCCGAGAGAGCGACAGAGGAAGGGAGTTTGTGTGTTAAAATGAGCTATGATTTAATGTAGAATTGATATCACCACAAGCAGTTTTAACCATATATCTATGTTACCTATGAGGAAACATCTAGTGGCGCTTCCTCATATTTCATTTAAGAAAATTACTTTATATCATTAAAATCTTAACTAACTTTTGTTTATTGATCACATCGATCCCAAATCAATTGTTTGGAAAAAATAAATAATTCCCCCCCCCAAACTGGCTAGTTAGAAGCCTGCGTTGTTTAGTCCATTTCAGAAAAGCTGAGATTCCTTCCAGGAGACTACAAAAGTAGAGGGGAGGAGCCACAAGACTCGAAGCTTGTTTACTGCAGGTTCCTGATGGGGGAAATTAAATTGCATTATGAAAGTGGGGTCCATGCTTTATGAAAAAGTCAAATCTACGGCTCAAATAGTGCAGTTCATTTTGTAGATCAATTTTGCGGGGAGACTGTGTCATTATTGACCACAGCCGACTGGGAGCTCTGTGCCAAGAGAAGCTTTCTCCGACTAATTGAAAGGACCCGGTTTGTCCAGTCCCATTAGCATTAAATCTCTTTTAATGAGGCGCCGCTAAATGTCACAGACAAAAATCATCAGGTGTTCTGGAAAGAAGTTCCGCTCACTCTGCGCTGAGAACATTCCCATAATTTATTACGGGCTTTATTACTTTATTAACATGACATTCATACATATTGCTTCATAAATGTCCTTTGAAATAGAGACTCTCGCTTTTATAAACTTTTAAGAATCGGTACAAAGTATGCATTTTGAATGAGGTTCTGGGTTATTGCTGATAAATATCCTTTTTCTGCCTCTGCGTTGAACATTTGCTCCTTCCTTCTGGGCCCTGTTCAGGGCACTATTCAGCAGCTGGTGATTAAAGGAGACCCGCGGGCCGTGGAGGAACAGTGTGAGGACGATGACCCTTACGTGAGTGTTTTCCTCTCCGAATCTGTTGAAATTACAATCTGTTACCCACAGTGTCTGTGTACATGTTTCGATCTTTTACTCCGTGCCCAATAGACATGACAGACGAGATATTCTTCATGAAAACTAGCTGGTCAGTTAGTTGTATCAGTTCTCCTCCAAGTGGTCAACTTCCACAATTACATCAAAATGCAGATGCAAAAGTGAAAGTTAGGAATGCATGCCGATTAAGAAAATTCTGTGAGTAATAAGATACATTATACATAAGTATACATATGAGGAGTGAAGAGTTTTAAAATTAATATAACAGCAGCATTAGCCATGTATAAATACACACACTCATACAGAAGCAGAGGATTTTAGAAGGATTTGCCAGACAATGCAATATTAATGCTGGTAAAACGTTAAATTGCCCGAAATCTTGTTTCATTATTTAAAAGTAAAGATTTTGCCAACTGTATAGGATTTAACTGCTATTATTTTAGATTTTCAGAATTTCTGAAACACGACTTTTTTTTTTGTTTTGTTTTTTCCAATTTTGGTCCAAGGTGTCTGGAGATGGCAGTGGCTATGAAGTTCTTGAAGTGAGAGAAACAGAAGAAGAAGATATGAAGGCAGTAGACGAGCGTAAACGTCGGGTGAGTGATGGACTTTTGCAGTGCAGGAAATTTAGAAATCTTATGAAATGACCTATCGTATTCTTTTATAAAGCAAGAAGTGGATTGTTTGTTTCTGGCTACTTTTTATATTTTTAACAATTGAAAAGCAGACTTGAGAAGTCTATTCTGGGAAATCCAGTATTGTTCATTTTGTCAGAATTGCAGAAGAATTGAAGAAGGGCATAATGCAAATCACTGGCTGCTCACACTGAAGCTTGCTTCTTCTCGCATTGACCCCTGAGTGCTGGTGGAATGCAGGAACGTTTGAAATGTTGGGTTCCATCAGACATCGGTGGTCTCTGAACCTCGCTTGATCTCTCTGCCGTTGCTGTTGATCATTGTTTGCCCGAGAGGCAGCGGACCTGTTGAGAGCCACATCGCTGTCTATGTTGTGATGGATGGATGGATGAGGGATGATGGATGCGATAATGCAGAATCTTCTTTCTTCCCAGCCGGAGCGACCCTTTACCGTTCCCGTACGAGCCCCTCCCACGCTAGTGCCGGTGGTGGAGGATGATGAGTACTCGGGCCACGTCACCCCCACAGAGGAAATGCTGCTGAGAGGTGCTGATGGACGCACTTTTTTTCACTTTTTGAAAACCTCAGTTGAGAGTTGTAAGAAAGATTAGAACAAGATTAGCAGACATGCTGAAATCATGTTAAAAATGCTTTCATACTGTACATTTTTCAAAAGAGAAATATCAACTTTATTTTATAATGGGATCATTATTGTTATTATTATTATTGTTGGCTAGTGATCTTGCTGCTCATTGTCATTTGTGTTTTTAGGGTCACATCCTCATGAGGAGTTTGGGGAGCGCTCAGGAGATGTAAGGGGAATGTTCTTATGGAAATGTCTAAATATGGCTGCAGTGATAAAGGAATCCATCCTCTGAATTCTGATTTCAGCGGCTGTTTGGACAGGGACAAAAGGGAGACAGGGGGGAAAGAGGGCCGTCTGGTCCCCGTGGTCCACCTGGCCCACCTGGCCGTTTGAAAGAGGACATCCAGCCTGGACCAAGAGGCCCTCAGGGACCTCCTGGCCTTCCTGGGACACCGGGAAATCCTGGAAAAGATGGGAGGCCTGTATGTTTGACATGTTGATTTGACTAAAAATCAGACCAGTGTTTCTTATAAGTTTTAATTATTATATGAATTATGTCGATCTCAATGTTCCCAGGGAAGCAAAGGTGACGATGGACATCCTGTAAGTGGCACTTTTTTGTTCTAATTAGTTTGTATTAAACATGCAGTACCAGCGTAATGCAGCAGGTGTCCTCATAACTCAAGAGGCCGCTGCACCCTGGCCATTTGGCCCTTTATGTGCAATGTTCCTTCATACAGGGTTCAAGGGGACCGGCAGGATTTCCAGGACTTCCCGGGGAGATGGGCATCAAGGGTGAGAAGGTAAGAAGCAGCCATGTAATTACACTCCTACCTGTCTTACCGTCCCTGGGACATTAATTTCCATTTTAGTACCACACTGCCACCTGTTAGCCATTCATTTAAACAGAATATACAAGTACAGTTTGGAAAAATGTGCATGTTCATGAGCAGCTGCTTCTCATTTTGCAGATTGTTTGTTTCAAACCTCTGGGTGACCTGACATGTACTTCCTTCCGTCTCTGTCCCCTGTTAGGGTGAACGGGGCGTGGGTGTCCCTGGTGCACCAGGACCACCGGGGCCACCGGGGCCCTCTGTTCCACGCAGATCATCTAAATTCCTGGTACGCTCATAAAAAAAAAGGAATTTCTGAACTATGAGGGGCACTATTTACAGAACCATTTTGCTGCAGCAGATTATCCTTTTGCGGAATGAAAATGACAGATATAAAAATTCTATGTGCAATCATTTTACCTGCAACTCAACATAATGGATTCTAAGAAACAGATTTTCCTCTCGAGAACCATTTTTAGTCCAAAGATAGATGATGTACTTGTTTTTATTAACAAAATAAATAATTATTAAATGTAAAAGGAATTTATTTATATATAATTTCTAATTGGATTTGAGTCCTTTTGATCCATGTCTCAGTCCTTGGTAACAAAGGTTTATGTTGGCGTACCAGTTACGTAAAGCACATACTCTTGTTTCAGATCTTCAGCTCTTTATACAAAGCACCATTATGTATTTATTTCTCATTTTTATTGGATTTCACTCCATGTGATCCATGTGTCTACTCCTGGGCGTTGGATAAAAGTTGACCTTACTTCAGGGACATAGCGAACCTTCTGTAAGGCACATATTGTCTGCAATAAATACATTTATGAAAAAGCACCGTTATAGACAATTATGCCGACCTGTACCCATAATGTCATGCACTCCCTGAACCTTTGTGTATTGATACAGCAAGAAAATTGATGCAGTTTTGGTTCTGAGTTCCGTTCTGTTCTGCTTCAGGATCGGATTGACTCATATGGCTCCGGGTTTGGGGATTTTGACAGTGATGCAGAACTCATCCGAGTAAGTTCAGAACTCAGCTAACAATAATGAGGTCCCAAATGTGTGGAATCGGGTGTTCCTGGTGCTTTCTACTGGATTTTATTGGTTATGTTCAAACATCCATGTCCTGTAGCCAGTCAGAAACTGCATTCTTTGGCTTATTTTGATCATTTTACACACAGCCCTGAGATTGGTGCTGCAAACTGTCAAATGAATCATGCTATTTACAAGCTGAATATTTATTACTTGTCAGAGTATCTTAGGTATTCAGCATCATAAAAAGAAGCACTACTGAGCATGCAAACAAGTTGCCAGCTAAAAAACTCATTTTAATATTATACTTTTATAGACATTATATGCATATAATAGCATATTATAGCATTAACATTATATATAATTATCATGTGTAACATGCAGAAAAGTTGCTCATTAGAAAAATTGAACTCTGGACAAAGGCTTCTGCCACATACCATAAATGTATTGATTTTGAAAGTTTATGCACATAATACATTTTGATTGTTCTGTCACTACTAAATTCCTCAGCTCTGCAATTTAATTTAAGTTATCTTCTAGAACACCAAAAGCCCCAGCAATCTGTGTGTTTTTATGGAACGTTATGATGATTATATGTTATATGAATGCATATATGTTTAAAATAACCATGAAATTGTTCCTTGGTTGTAAGTGTGTCTTATTCCTCAGGGCCCTCCTGGTCTTCCAGGTCCTCCAGGGCCTCCCGGCCCTCCAGGCCCCAGCATCCCCACGGTTCCTTCTGAGGCCCTGCTCCCGGGGCCGCATGGCCCCCCCGGATCCCCAGGGGAAGAAGGACCCATGGGTAAACCAGGCCCGCCTGTAAGTACCTCTGCTCTGTCGGTGTTGAAGGTTCTCCTTGGATCTCTGACGCCCAGGAGGGAGCTTTGTCTCACTTTGTCACTGAATCATTATGTTTGCCTTGAGCTCATGTTCTCACTAAGTCTTTAGCCGTAAATGAGTAGGTGGGAATCAAAGGTTTTAACTGGTAATATAGTTATTTCAAGCTGTACGCATTATACGCAGCATTAAGAATGTATGCACTGTATTATTGCTTCTTAATACACTATTATAATATTTATAATAGTAATCATTGCAATTTCATTAAAGCAGCTGAACACTAAAGTTCTACTGGCTTGATGAATGTTCCTCACCCTGTAGCCCCTATTATAAGAAATACTTAAAGTGACATTTCAGTAAACGTGCCCAGCTGAGACAAGTACAGACAATATCTTTCATATTTTCTAACACATATGTTTCACGATTAAATCCTGGACACCTGTTGCAGTACACACGCTGTCCAATATTCTGACTGATGTGGTCAGAGCAAGGAACTGCAGATGCACGGATCGAAACCACATTGATTCTTGGCTGATGAACTCAAGTGACCCACCGATACCCAGTTTCTTGTGTCAGTTCGAGTCGTGCCCAGCAGGCTGTAAACATCTCTGCTTTTATGAACATTAGCACTTTTGATTAGGTTATGCCGACAGAATGAAATATGTAAACAAAGCTATATTGTCATGTTTTAGGCTTTTCAAAGCAGCAAACCTTTGTTCTGATGACAGCTTTTCACACTCCTGTCATTCTATTGTTGATGATGAGGGGTTGTTTGCTCTCTTTCCTTCACTTGTGTGAATGACCATCTCATGAAGCTGGTCATGATGCATGATGCTAACTGTGAGCAAAGCAGTCACATGTATATATGTATATAGTAGGTGAGTCCAAACCTTTTCCTGCAATCAGAAAACAGTTGTGATGAACAGTCGCCTATGAACCAGAAGACCACAAAGTTAGGGGTTCAAACCCCACTTACTGCCATTGTGTCCCTGAGCAAGACACTTAATGGGGGGGGGCTGTCCCTGTTACTACTCATTGTAAGTCGCTCTGGATAAGGATGTCTGATAAATGCTGTAAATGAAATGTAAAGGATTTTAAAGAAGCAGTAAAACTATTACCTGGAGGGTGCAATGTCACTGAACAGTATCCTTCTGTTAGCATGTGTACCTTAGCTGAGCTCTTATTCATGTTGTCTTCTCTCCTCTTTCTCCGATGGGATGTGTCTTCCTAAGGGCCGCGAGTCTGAGGAGGGGTTTAGTGGTTCTGGCTCTTGGTCCGGGTTGGACCTCCACTCAGGCTTTGGTTCGGGTTTATATTCTGGAGAAGTATTGCCCTGGTTCTCAAAGGTCATTGAACCAGTGGGTCGAAAAAAAGGCAGCATTTTCCCTCCAAATGTCCTTGCACCTCTTGTTTTATCCGTCCCTCTCTTTCTAGCTTTCTGTGTGTGTGTGTGTGTGTGTGTGTGTGTGTGTGCATTCACAACTTTCAAGCAAGTTCAAGCATTCAGAGTGAATGAAACAGCAAGTAATGTGTGCAGCTAGACACACTGGGAACTATTTTTTACCTGGTGCTAAAGTAACTGGACAAAACTTCTCTCTGCATTGTGCTGAATTTGTTTCTGGTTCCTCCTCCCATATGGGAAATGCTAGACATGCAAACTACATATAAAATGTAGACAAAAAAAGAACATATTCAAAATAATAATAAACATCAAACTCATTAACATAAGACATATACAGTACAGGCAAAAGTTTTGACACACCTTCTCATGTGTTTTCTTTATTTTCATGACCATTTACGTTGGTAGATTCTCACTGAAGCATCAGAACTATGAATGAACACATGTGGAGTTATGTACTTATCAAAAAGTGGAGACCTGGCCTCCACAGTCACCGGACCTGAACCCAATCCAGATGGTTTGGGGTGAGCTGGACCGCAGAGTGAAGGTGAAGGGGCCAACAAGTGCTAAACACCTCTGGGAACTCCTTCAAGACTGTTGGAAAACCATCTCAGGTGACGACCTCTTGAAGCTCATCGAGAGAATGCCAAGAGTGTGCAAAGCAGTAATCAGAGCAAAGAAACTAGAATATAAAACATGTTTTCACTTATTTCACCTTTTTTGTTAAGTACATAACTCTACATGTGTTCATTCATAGTTTTGATGCCTTCAGTGAGAATCTACCAACGTAAATGGTCACGAAAATAAAGAAAACACATTGAATGAGAAGGTGTGTCCAAACTTTTGGCCTGTACTGTATCTATACAGAGAGTTAAAATAAAGAGAAGATGATAAAAGTGCTTTCGCATGGGAAACTGAAGCGAGAGAAGTAAGTAACACAATGACTTAAATAGATAGCATGGAATCATGGGAAATGAAGTCCCCAAAAATAATGATTAAATAAAACAATTGCAATCAAAACAGGAGTTTGTGTAACTATACACAATAAATGTTTGATAATCTAAGATCAATACCGATGATGCCTTACCTTAAACTAGCAAACAAGCCTCACAATTAGTGCATAGCACTGCGCCTGACGCCAGGTCGAAAATAGTGCCCACTGTGTGTTTGTATTGAGAGAGTGCATTAAAACTTTGCAGAGAAACTTTAACTTCTGCACCTTCATAAACACTTTGTTCTATATGGTGTTTCTTAATTTCTAAAGAAGCACCATAATGCTTTTATATAAAAGCATCCTGACCAGTCAGGCCCCGCTATGCTGCCGGTGCTCTTTCGCAACCTTTAAGTTCCTTTTACAATAAGCCATGTAATCAAAGAGAAACTGTTTCTGGGTGCGTGAGTGCAGTCACATTCATCTGTAATACATCATCACCGTGACCTTACAGACCTAATCCTGAGGGTGGAGGACATTCAGTGTTGGAGATAATATGCCTTTTTTTCTCGGCGGATGTGTGTGTTTGCTGCAACTAACATCATTTACCCTCTCTGGCTGCTGAATAGACCATTTTTTATGATGCTGTGTATTTAGAGAGCTGACTAAATCACTGATGCTCTCATATGTGCTGCAGGGCTTTGCTGGTCATGATGGATTTCCTGGCCCACAGGGTCCTAAAGGTGCTAAGGTACAACCAGTTTAATTTGTCATTTTCCTTGTACCCATCTGGTGATAAAACCTGATTAGAGAGTTAGAAAATCAGATTTTTTTCTTCTTTACTACAGGGTCAGCCAGGTTTGCCAGGATCACCTGGACCAAAGGTTAGAGTTTCTGTTGAGCGCCTTTTAGTCTTTTTGTAAGGCCTAGATCACACAGATAAAACTGTTACTACATTGTTCCTCTGCATGGGTAGTGTTGAGTGTTTGAAAGTTGAACCACTGTGTTGAGTCTTTACAAAGATTCTCAATGGGGTGAAAAGTGGGTCTCTGAGGTGGCCAATCCATGTGGGAAAAGGGTGCCTGGACCAATTACAGCCTGATGAATTCTGGTTTTGTCACCTTGAAATATGCCGCTGTCATCTGAAAATAAAAAATCAATTGATAGGAAAGCCAGACCAGACCAAGTGAAGCAACCCAATAACGAAACAAGGCCTCCACAAGCTTAAACATTAGGGACTATGCATGATGGGTGCATCACTTCTTACTTCTTTTCCCATCTGATTCATTTTTTTTTACAATTAGCCTCATTAAAAAGTGGATGGAACTGGTCTTTTAAGGTGGCGCAGCTGGCTACACCACATGGTTTACTCTGAGATGTGTTTCCTAACTATCATTCCATATTTTAATAATGTGTTGGACAGTTCATAACATAATTTTAGTCATTTCATTTGCTTGATGCTGGCTAGTAATTGACCATGCTGAGACACAGTAACATCATTTCCATGACCATGTGGAGTTATTTCCTATCTGGCTATTTCTATTCATTGCATCTCTTAAAATGAACTTTACCAGCTGAAACATATTCATCACTGCAGGAATTAACAAAACAAATGCTCTTGCCTGTTGCTCATTTAAATGGCGGAAGTAGCCTAGTGGGTAAGACACCACAAAGTGACCACAAAGTCACAGGTTAAAACCCCACTTAGATCTGAGCGTTAAATTAGGTTTAATAAGCTTAGGTTGATGAGGTTGGTTCTGCACAGAAAATGCCAGTCTAGCTGTTTTTCAGTTGGTGATGGTAATTTTGAGTTCTGAAAGAGACAGTGGAACTCTCTGAACTGCCTGTGTTGAGGATGAACTCTCTGCCCACGTCAAGGAAGCCAATTGAAACAGCAGTGCTTCGGGCTGCTGTGCTTCAGCTTTTTCAGGTAACATTTTTTTTACACTGGTGTCTACATCTCAGGGTGATACTGGTGAGGCTGGTGTCACTGGGCCTCCTGGACCTCTGGGACCCAGGGGAGATCCGGGACCTCATGGTCCCCCTGGGCCTCCTGGACCACCAGGACCACCAGGAAATGGATTTGTAAATGAGGTGAGGTTCACCAGCAAATTCTTTTCTTCCTGACTGTGTTGCAAGAAGAACAACTGAAGGGCATTCTCCTCATTGCAGGACATGGAAGGTTCTGCACAAGGGAATTTTCTAGGAGCTGGGGTGATTCATGGACCTCGGGTGAGAAATACCCCGAGTCTGTCAGTCAGTTCCATCAGATTTACATTTCTATTATTTTCATTGTCATAAAATATTAATATATACATATATTATCACTTCAGAATTTTAAACTGGTGTTTTGAGGCATGTGTGAATTAAAGTGGCCTTTTCCCATTTATTTAGCTATCCACATTATTTATGTAGTCAGGGATAATAGTCCCACAAGGGGTCAATATAAAATCAATTTTAAAGTAAGTAATCGTGATCTCCTGGCATCTCATGCATGTTCAAGCAGATCCATATAATTGTGCTTCTTTAAATGACACTGAATACCAACAAACCATAAATGATATTAGATTATCCCTAACTCTCAGCTGCAAAGCTGGGCATTAAGTATAATATTGAATTACATTTACGATGTATTAGATATATTTAAAATACATTTAATAATTGGCTTATTTAAATACATATTTTACAATATCCTTAAAAACACATTCTAGAGTTTAGATGAGTTTAGATCCTTTACATGTAACGGAATAAAAATCGTTTTCTTCTCCACTTCAAATTTCAGGGACCAGAAGGACATCCAGGACCTCCGGTGGGTCTTTTCCCCCTTGAGTGGGATCTGTGAGTGGGCTTCAGGTCCACCTGCAGTTATTAAACATAATAATATGAAAAATTTTAAGACCATGTTTTAAACCACACAGCTGGAAAGCTCCTTTTTTGTTTTTAAATATTAAGCAATAAACATAAAGGTGAGATTAAACAAAATAGAGGATAGAATATAGAGGATAATAGAATAGAATATAAAGGATACATGCTAGGAAGTGGTGGCCTAGCAAATGAGGAAACAGACCCTGCAATCGGAAGGTTGCCGCTTCGTATCCCGATGCGCCAAGGTCCGCCACTGAGGTGCCACTGAGCAAAGTACCGTCCCCACACTCCCTGGGCGCCTTTCATGGCTGCCCACTGCTCACTATGGGTGAGGGGTTAAATGCAGAGGACATGTTTCATTGTGTCACTGTGCTGTACTTCACAATGACAATCACTTTCTTTCCTAATCGGATAAATCCTCCAACACAGATTCATTTTTATCTTTTTTATGCCATCTCTTAGTGTTGGCCTTAAAACAGAGAAAGTACCTTAATAGGAAGAACATTTAATTGATGAGCTCATTATTAAAGGCTCAAATTCTGATTCCTTCTTTGGTTCTTTGTTTTTGCAGGGCCCTCCAGGGCCACCGGGACTTCCTGGTTTGTCTGTGAAGGTCAGCATTGCTTGATACACTAGTGTGCCTCTCCAGAATGTGCTTTTTAATAATGCCTTCCGTATTAATCCCTCATTTTCAGGGAGAACCTGGACCTCGAGGACAGGATGGCCAGCCTGGCACTGCAGGGTTGCCAGGTCAGAGGGTCAGTATTCTAAGTGCTAATCTTTAAATCCTACTGATGTTCCTGAAACGTGAAGGAATTACATAATGAACAACACTTCTGTCTGATAATGGCTTCTCTTCCCTTCCACCCCACAATGATTTCCGTTGCCTGTAATCCTGGATGGAACTTCACATAAACCTTATGCTCCTCGTCAGGGAAGTAAAGGAGAGAAGGGCAGCCCTGGAACTAAGGTGGGTAACAGATGTTGACTGCGGCTATTACATGGGATAAAGTGGGCACGGTTTAAGGCACATTTCCTTTTACTTCATTCCACGTCACCTTGTTTGTCTGTATCACAGGGTGATCGAGGACTTGATGGACAGAGCATCCCTGGACCTCCTGGTCCCCCCGGGGCTCCTGGTCCCACCATAAACTTATCTGATGTAAGTCAATGCACCTGATTTATTGTATTTATGCATGCATTATATAAAATGCCGCAGCATCAGCGTTCTGTGTCGCTAACTGAGGGTCTTGTGTGTTCCCAGCTCTTGTTAAATGGCACAGAGGGTCTGCTGAACATTTCTGTGATTCGTGGGCTGCCAGGTCCCATGGTAAATTATTTTAATATATTTAAAGACCTGATTCTCCAGGGTGGTATTTACAAGTGCAAACACAGCGCAAAGCGTATTACGTGACAGTTTTCCTTGCCTTACTTCACAAAAAAAATGTGTTCGACATTACAACATTAATGCATACAGTAAGTGTAATTATGATTAGTGCAATCAGCCGCACTCTGCAGTAGCCACATGCAGGTCACTAACCAGTGTGGTGTTGAGGCATCACAGTCATACTGCTGCATGCTTATTAATTGTTGTGCTTGTGTCTTTGTGCCTGTGTCTGTGTGTGTGTGTGTACAGGGCCCTGAAGGTTTACCTGGCAGGCCGGGATTCCCTGTAAGGCCTTTTTTCATTGTCCATCAATCATTTAAAACACTCCAATCTCACTGCACATTCTTTTCTGCGGGAATCAAACCAGTGTTCTTCCTCACAGCTTCAGTAGGAGTTTACCGTAGAGACCAGTCAATATTGATCTGACTGATTTAGTGTCTGAAGCTGCTGTCATCTTCAGGCCCAGGGATCTTGCAGAAATGTTTGCACAGATTAAGCATCTGAGACTTGAGATTTACTGAATTGGTTCTTTATGCAAAACATAATCAGATATTATTATAATGCCACTGTTATTAAAAAGGGATATAGTTGTTGCTGTTGTTAATGTATTAAGCCATTTTTATTCTTTTTTTTTCTGCTTCACTGGAAGGAGGGGTATGTAACCAAGTGAGCAGATATGGTCTTATTTAAATTATAGTCTGAGTGATGATACCGGTATTTAAAATTGTCAGAGACATTGGTTAACAGTTCAAATATGTTAAAGACGTGCTTCTCAGACTTTGCATGCCCTTATCTGTATAATCTGATTGGTTACATGAGTTATAGCCAATCAAAAAAAGCTAAATTTTCATTTTATAGAAACCATGAATCATCTCTTTTTTCTGATAATCAATGTCATTGATCCCTCATACTCACTCACTTTACATTACCGTTTAGTCCTACTCAGGGTAGTAGGCTATTTAATAAAGGCATCTCAGTCAACTCCTTCTTTAAATCTAATGTGAGGAAAGATCTCCTCAACAGATCATCTTTTAGAAGACACAGCTGACGTTTACCCAGCTGCCATTTTTCTTCCTGCTCAGGGACCAAGAGGACCAAAGGGTGATATTGGCATTCCTGGGGTCCAAGGAGCAACAGGTCACAAGGTACGGAGGGAAAAAACTAATGATAATGTTGTCCTGATCCGTGCTTGAAAAGGTGACAGGATGTACATCTTACTATGGTTCCCAACCACACTAAGTTTACCTAAATTAAATTTAGAATATCCCAATAACACGCCCAATAGGATAATCAAATGTATAATGTATAATCCTTGTATAGACTGTGTAAAACAATCGGAATAAGAACAAAAAATACAACTGCTGATTGGTTTTTGTAATTAATCGCTTTAATCACATAATTTACATTTTTCTTGAAATATAGAGGCTGACCCTTTGGTGTGTTTATCTGTTTACTGACAGGGTGAGAAAGGGGAGCCTGGAGTCACTATCGCCGCTGACGGCTCTCTGGTGACAAGCCTGAGGGGCTCCAGGGGAACGAAGGGATTGAAGGTCATTCCTCTGGCGATGTCCCTTTGCTGGAGCTCTCATGGCTGACCATGCCACCGCCTCACCCCTTCTTTTCTGTCTGTCTTACAGGGCGACCGGGGCCTTCCCGGAGGTGCTGGGGTTATGGTGAGACATGATTTTATCATAAACGTTTTATCATATGTCAAACAAATTAAGCATCTTGATAGTGCATGAGAGCTAATCCCAGCATGCACTGCTTGCTTGATCCTGTAAAAGGCCTTTAAAGACATGATTGAAATGATGTAAGATATTTTACATAAATTAGTTAAAGTTGGCAAGTCCTATTGGAATATTATTCTAATTTTATTGAACACAAGCCATCTGCCTGTAAAGAATTATCTAACTGTAAACACATTCTTAGGGACCTGTTGGGCCACCCGGACCAAAAGGAGAATTTGGAATCCCAGGGCGACCGGTCTGCAAATCCTATATTCTTTGATTGTTAAACTAGAATTATGTGATCGTACGTCCTGCATGCATTTCTTTTTAATAAATTGGGGTTTCCTGACATAGGGTCGATCAGGAATGGCAGGCAGGAAAGGCGATAAAGGAGATTCCATTGGTCTACCTGTGAGTGTAGTGTCACACAATCTATTATTATTGTTTTTTGCCTTGTACAGCATGTGTAATTTGCTTCTTTTTTTTTTTATAGGGACCTCCAGGTCCTCCTGGACCTCCTGGACCACCGGGCCCTGTTATAGGCCTTAATGGAGTAAGTGTAGTGTTATATTTCCAGTTTATAAAGGCAGAGTGCTTCAATTTGTCTAAAACATAATCCTCTAAATCCTCTGAAGACAGTTTTCCCCGTCCCTCGTAGACCGCACTGCAAAAGACCAGTAAGTCTATAACCTAGAACCTGACGAGTCGGTGTTTTGAGTGGGTGTGGGGCATGAACTCTGCCTGGTGCCTTCCCGTCTGGTAGCATCCCGTCCCGTAACCGCAGCATCACTGGCCTTGCGCTGGTCCTGGGTTGACAGATAACATGGCAGCACAGCGCCGGCCCACCGTTTTTGACCTCTGTAGGAACCTCCGGGTGGGGTTCTAACATCACTCCATGCTCAGACCCTGCATCATTTACAGTAGTCATCCCAGAAGGGATTACTACAGGTTACGGGATTGTTCTTTTGTGAGTCAGCATGCATTCTTCAGGTTTATTTGCATTATTTACTAATCATAAGTAGAAGCTGTCTATTTAGTTCATGTATTGCCTCGTTTCTGTTCTGTTCTGTGGTCTGAACGGTTGGTTGGCCTGAATGCAGCCGAAATCCAGACAGCGTATAAATGACTGAAACGCCCCTCTTAACTCGGAAGCTGGACGCGTTTGCGTTGCTCCCCTGAGCATGTTGCATGAACTTGTACTGGTGTCGGTTCCAACTGTGGGTCCATATAACACTGGCTGTTTTTTTTTTGTCTGAAATTAATGTACTAAATGTAGCCTTAAATATAGCTAACAAATGCAAACGTGATGAATCTGTCTTTTAAGACACATGTGATTTCATCCAATTATCTATGAATTTGTTTTTCCTGGGGACTCTGATGGTCTGCACTGTGTAGAGTGGCACCGGTGGTGACATGGCACAAGGTACTGATTTTCTCATAAAGATCGAGAAGGTAAAGTCCTTAGCATGGCAAAGCAGTCAACTCTGGAGTTTTCTCTCTCCTGAAAGAAGCCAGACGAAGTTCTGCTAGGGTTAAAGGGAACAAAGGGGACAACGGGGAGCCAGGACCCTCAGGAACAGCAGGTATGTAAATGGTGCGACTTCCATAGACATGGCTGGTCTGATTATATTATTTGGTCAATTTGGTTTTATTCCTTGGTTTTTATTTATTAATTGCCTAAAATCACCTAAATTCAGATTGTATCGCAGGCCTAAATAATAGGAAAGGACGTATATATATTTACCCGGGCTCTAAAAAAATCCAACGCAAGATTTAACACGTTAATCCTTGTTGAGAAATATTTTAAAGATATTAATGCAATTAATGCATCTGTTTTCTTCCTGCGTGGGGTCTGACGATTCATCCTAGCCAGACGAGACCATTTAAGGACTGATTCTTGTTGCATGAACAAGGCTGGATAAATGTGTTTGTTTTGTGTCCATGATGTGTCCACTATTTTTTCGGGTGGTCAGAGAGTGGAAATTATTTTAACACACACAATATCATGAGACACGTTGTCCACATGGTTTTTCAGGGCTGAATTCAGCACCTTTTTGTATCTTAAGGCTTGAACTGTTTTTTTTTAAGGGAGCCTCTCAGTCATGGTTTAAATATGCATTATATATATAAAAAGTGATAAAGTGAAGTGATTTTCACATGTGATACACAGCCGCACAGCACACGGTGCACACAGTGAAATTTGTCCTCTGCATTTAACCCTGAGTGAGCAGTGGGCAGCCATGACAGGCGCCCGGGGAGCAGTGTGTGGGGACGGTGCTTTGCTCAGTGGCACCTCAGTGGTACCTAGGCCACCACTGCCCCATATATGGCTTTCACAATTAATTAATTAGAAATTGTGAGATTAATTCGTTATAATTATTTATCAGTTGGAAGCCCTTGTACTTACAAATTGAAAGAAGTTGAAAGACAAAACATCAAGTAGCTTGTGTTCAAGGAAAAAGTAAGAGACTTGTTTTTCTGATTTGAGGTTTTATTTCTTTGTGGCTCCATAGCCATACAGAAACCTTACATGGCAGCTTAATTGCAGCTTTGTTCTCTTTGGACTCAAGCATTGGCAGCATGAATGCATGTAAGTGGGTATTGTGTTCCGATGACGTCCTGTTTGATGATGTCCTTGTGTTTTTCAGTTACCCTACTTCCCGATGGCTCTGTGGTGAGTTCTCCTTTTCAAAGCGACAACCACACCTCTGCTGAACTGTCTGCAAACTTTTTTGAGAATGTTCAAGACAAATGTTTGCCATACCAATGGGATCATTTCTCATCGAATTAAATCAGAAGCGTGCTGTAATCTGTTTGGTTCTGGTTACACAGGGACCTAAAGGCGACAATGGAAACAAAGGACAAAAGGGTGAGAAGGGGGATATGGGACCACCCGGCCCTCCTGGTCTCCCTGGAAGATCTGGACTTGTGGTGAGTCCATCACAAACATGCAGAGGTTCAATACGATTTCTCCAATTTGCAGATCATTTAATGTTCAGATTATTTTTTATTTTACATTAGGTGACTGAGTTTCAAAAACTCAGTTATCATGACATGCATCCATATATGTGATTTAGGGACCTAAAGGAGAGTCCATAGTTGGTCCCCCAGGGCCACCTGGTTCTCCTGGCCAGTCTGGTGTGCCTGGCTATGGGAGACCAGGGAAGCAAGGACCCCCTGGACCATCTGGACCTCCCGGAGCACCGGCATCATATGGAACATGTATGAGGGCTTATCTTTTAACCCGTCATGGAAAGTGGTGTATGTGCCATAATATAAATTATATAAGTTCAGATGAGTCAAAGTAAATGTTTTACTTTCTTCTTTTTTTTTTAGCTGCGAGCATCCCTGGCCCCCCCGGGCCCCCTGGGCCTCCTGGGGCACCTGGGTATGGAAGTCCGGTATGTGTTCTGTACGAATTCGCCAGCCAATCAGATCAATTTATGCAATTTTCCTGAGCTCCTTGGCCAGTCAGTTGGGTTTAAGTGATTGTGTTGTCACAAACAAGAAACCCTATTGACCACCCTAGTTCAATTGTATTCATTTATTTTTAGGTACGCTGACAGACATTATAATAAGACAATATCGATTGCGTTGCTAGTAGTGTGAACAGCGCATTCGGTGTTCATTACGTTTAGGTGACGGTCTACAAAACCACCGCTGCCCTGCTGATAGAGACGCAGCAAGCTACTGAAGGCACCATGGCATACATCTCAGACCAGAGTGAGCTCTACATCAGGGCCCAGGGTGGCTGGAAGAAGGTGCAGGTGAGTATGTCTCCCATGGCCACCACATTGTCACAGCTAGCTAATAATCTATAGATTTTTTTTTTTTTTTTTTTGCATTCATAAGCATTCAACTGTTTTTAAGTGATATCGATTGTTCAAAATCTTTTTTTTTGTCGTAACTGTGGATTTACTAGCTCGGTCAGCTGATTCCCGTTCCAAGAGAGCAAGATGCTGCATCCCACAGCCTGATCAGGCCTGGAGAGCGCAGCATACCCCGCATACAAAGCTACAGCCAGGTATCGGTCACATGCACCATGAGATTATGCACACATGACATTATTACATTACTATATCAGTAGCTGCAGTGTTCAGGGATCCATAAACTTAATAAACTTGTAAAAAACCCTGCAAATTGTATATCACCAGTGTCCATTGCCTCCATCTTAGGAGCTGACCAGCTACCAGCCCAGCCTTAACCTCCTACCGCAGGGGATCCATGCTGTTCCTGGGGTGAGGATTCTTTTCAGATTATGTGTGGTTTTTTGCGTTGGTTGATTGAGGAGCTGCCTATTCACAATTCTACTTTTTTACCATCCTCACCGAGCCAGTTCTACATCTTACTTTTCAACCCACAGCTTCACTTGGTGGCCCTGAACTCACCAGCATCTGGAGACATCCGAGGCATCCGGGGGGCAGATTTTCAATGCTACCAGCAGGCCAGGGCGAGGGGCTTCACTTCCACCTACAGGGCCTTCCTGTCCTCACACCTCCAAGACCTGATCAGCATCGTGAAGAAGGCCGACCGTCACATGCCCGTGGTCAACCTCAAGGTGGGAAAGTCACTCCTGCTCTTTGGACACGTCTGATTTTGTGTGTTTTTTGACCGGCATTGTTCCATACGTTCCAGGGGGAGGTGCTCTTCAGCAGCTGGATGGCGTTATTCTCTGGGAATGGAGGTGTGTTCGATCCACAGATTCCCATCTACTCTTTTGATGGAAGGAACATCCTGACAGATAACTCCTGGTTAGTATTTTCGTGTCCTCAAAGTACAAATTCACTCTCAGCAATTTGGAAATGACTTTTCCTCCTACAGTATTTGTCCTCTGTGCCATCTACAGTTGATAACAAATTAGCTTGGCCTTCTGCTTAAATGTCCCCTAACATGTGTCCCTGAGCAAGACACTTAACCCTTAGTTGCTCCAGGGGGGGGGGGGGGGGGGGGGACTGTCCCTGTAACTACTGATTGTAAGTCGCTCTGGATAAGGGCATCTGATAAATGGCGTAAATGTAAATGTAAATGTACACCAACCGCCATTTCTAGCCACTGCAGGACCATAGACAGGCTCGGGGGACTCGCATTAATGCTAAATAATCTCACAAAGTGACATTTTCATGATAGGGGACCTTTCTAGTTCGAACCCGCAGCCCTTGGACTGTGTGGATGTACATGTGTTTGATCCCCAGGCCTCAGAAGATGGTGTGGCATGGCTCCAGCACGGTGGGAATCCGGATGACCACCAGCTACTGCGAGGCGTGGCGGGCGGGGGAGATGGCGGTGACGGGCCAGGCGGCGCTGCTGCAGACCGGCCGGCTGCTGGGGCAGCACACGCGCAGCTGCTCCAACCACTTCGTCGTGCTCTGCGTGGAGAACAGCTACCTGCCGGCGGCCCGGCGGATGTAACCTCGGCCCCTCCCCCCAGTCTTTTTCATCTCTTCTTCTCTCCTTCCTTCACCGCCTTTTAGCCCGTAGTTCATGCTGGATTCCAGCGTCCCTCCTGTAGAGTCCCGGACGCTCGGGAAAGACGACACTGCTGCCTCTGTCTCCTTGTTTCCCTGAGAAATGTGTAAACACGCGTGCACCGCGTCCCGACATCACATTCCATCCATCACGGCCAGCGGTGTCCTGCTGACGACTGCAATGCCAAAGATGTGGCAGCCACAGCCCGTTCCGGAGTAATCCCAAGCTGTCGTTCTGCACAGCGTTGGCTCGGACCCGAACGTAGCGTTGCCCTTCACGCCATTAGCACCACGACAGCCGTCTGCTGCGTGGATGTCGTTCCAACCAGGGAACCGAGTGTTGCCCAATCAGGTATGAGAGGCATTTAGATGCACTGTTATGTTTTATAATTACTTTTTTTTTTTTCACCACGAAGGCTCCACTCCTCTCGTTTGCAAGTAATGATTTTGTCCTAGTATGTGCATGCTGATCTCTTTTTGTGGTGTTTATTTATATACTGTAACAGCACATAATCCGAAACCTAGCGACACAGGAAGGATTGTAAAGCTTCAGAGCTGCATTGTGACTCTAGCGTGGTTCTAGGATGTTCTGCAGTGTGATTGGTTAATTATTTGGCTTGATTGCTCAAAGTAAAATTAAGGGGCTGACTTGAAAATTAGAGTTATTCATAGAAAACTAGTTTTTGCTTGTTGACTATTGTTCACTGAATAAATGTTGTTTTTTTTTATTAAAGAATTGACTTTTTTAAATTATTGTCTTTTCCCATTCGAATGTGCAAACACATAACTTCCCACAGCAGAAAAAAAGAATTGTACCAAAAGGTTGACACTCAGTCACTCAGTATCCATAATGCATTGAGCACAGTGGATGCAGGGCGGGGTCTCACTCAGGGCGGGGCACTCACAAGGACCTGTGATTACTCTCAAGAAGTGCAAATGGATGAATAATGAATGCATTGTCATAAATGTATTCAGTTACAGTACATTAGAAGGGTTTTATTTAAAATACTTTTAGAATTAAAAATAAAATAAATGTTTGAAACACTGCACTGTATTTTTCCAATATGGGGGTGATTTTTTACAACTTTTTGCATATTATTTATATTGTTTTACAAATATAAATTAATATTAAATATTATTTACTTCATCCACAGCCTGCGAACAATACAACTCAGTGAAGTTTGGTCCTTCAAATGAATGTTTGGACAGGTCTTTGGTTCCTTGTAGGTTTTGAAGGATCATGGGCACTGGAACAGTCCTTCAGCAGCATCAGCCAGTGAGATCTTCAAATGCAGCCTTGGGAGGACATAGCCAACATGACAACCACAGTGTTTTGTAGTACCAGGGTCACATGGACCTAGTGGTTTGCCTGCCATGCTGGTTGCTCTGGTAGGTTGATGAGTAATGCACAACGACCAACAAACTGTCATTTCTATGAAATATATAATTATAAAAGCAGACGGGATATTCAGACATAAGTAGCCTAGGTTCGACTCGACCCAGATGACGAGTAATGATGGGTTTATTGCAACGAAGCAATTAAACTCTTATGAATTGATAATGGGTTCATTTTTTTAAATGGTTTTTTTCCAAAAGCCCGAGGCGACTGAAAGACCTTGGTCGTCAGTGAGCAGTACACTTTTCACTCAGCCTTGAAGAAGAGTAATATATCCAAGTTTTTTTACTTCCATTGTAAGGGTAGAGAAGGGGGTGTAATAATTGCGATCAACATGCTGAGTCTTGAGAGCTCTTCACGCTGTACTTCACAAACCTTGGCACTTACAGAAAAGCGGTGAAAGAGGAGTTATGAAGATGGCGCAAGAACATGTTTACAGAAAGCCAGACAGAATGATGGTTAATTATCTTTCATTTAAGCTTCTCTTTATTTCCCAAAGTATTGCTGTAATGTTGTGATGTTGATTTTGATTGTCAGAAGAGACATTTAATTTTTAATATTTAATGCTACAGAGACTATCACCACTTTTAAGAAGGTGAAAACCCTCTTATTCCAAAAATATTACAGACAAATCTAACACTTACACAAGCACATGCGTACACATTGAACAAACAAATACAAAATGTATAAATACATTATAATTTTTCTTAGTCTAGCACCCAACACTCTCCGAGCATGCTCTTCAATGACAAGTCTAAGCCTTATCAGGGCTCTTAGTTTGTAAACTCGATATTCTATAGAAATTGAACGAGAATTGCTGGTGTCTTCCTATTGTAAGTCGCTTTGGATAAAAGTGTCTGCCAAATAAAGTAAAGTAAAGTAAATCAAAGTGTGTGTATGTATTTGAAGTGTTTTGAACATTAAAAGGTTAGCAAGGTGCTGAGATGGAGGACTGGGAGGAGCTTGAGTGGAGGGGATGTGGCTTTTTGAAAAAGGAAGAGATCTTCACTTTTGATTAAAGGGCCTGAATTGCTTAATACTGCTTAATTATTTTAGTCTGAGTCTGAATATTCTGATGCAGAACATGAAACTATCATTTAGCATAACACGTCCAAAACGTTGCTATTTCAACGTCTCTGCAATGGCTACCACTTAAGTTAAGAATCCAGCGCCAGTTCTTTTCACCTATAAAGCTTTGCACGTTCCATTATATTTTAGTAACTTTCTAGTCCCTCATAACCCACCATGATTTCTTTGTTCTTTGAAAGAAGGCTGTTCCCTCAAAGTCACTGCTGGAAACCGAGCATTTGCTTATAGAGACTCAAATCTATGGAACAACCACAGATTATACTATTCTATTAGATTACATTATTCTATTATACTGTCTCAGTGGACTTCCACAACATAATATAAAACTGGATTTCATAATCTCATTATGTCGGCCTTTCTTGGATGTATCTCTTCTTCCCATTTCTCGGTTCAGGTAGTTTTTCTTGCCGCCGTCGCCTCTGACTTGCTCACTAGGGAACCTTGAGAACTGATCTAATGGAAGGTGTTTTGTGGCAGATGTACACTGTAAAAAGAGCTGTACAAACGTACAATGACAGTACAAGACTAAAAATCCCCTCTTCACGGGGTCTCCGATTCCAATCGACTCTGTTCTCCTTTGTTGTCCCTGGCTGGTGGGACAACTTGCCCCCCTCCATTCGACTAGCCGAGACTACCACCACCTTTAAGAAACATTTGAAAACCCACTTGTTCAAAAAGTATTTCAAACGAGTCTAACACCAACACACACACACACACACACACACTCACAAGAAGAAGAAAAAAATTTCGTCTAGCACTTAACATTCCCTAGCATGTTCTCTTATGCTGATGACACCCAGCTCTATCTGTCATTCCCACCAGAAGATGCTACTATAGCAACAAAAATTTCGGCCTGCCTCTCAGACATATCGGCATGGATGTCTGAGTGACACCTCCAACTCAACCTATCCAAAACCGAGATTCTGATCTTTCCGGGCAACAATTCCCCTCAGCAAAACCTCTCAATTCAAATTGGATCGCTACTGTTAACACCCACGGCATCTGCAAAAAGCCTTGGAGTTTGGATAGATGACAAACTGAGTTTGAACCATCATGTTGCTGCGATCTCCAGATCCTGCAGGTTCACTCTCTACAACATTCGCAAGATTCGGCCTTTTCTCTCACAACAGGCTACGCAGCTCCTCGTCCAGGCAATGGTCATCTCCAAACTCGACTACTGTAACTCTCTCCTGGCTGGAGCCTCTGCAGTCACCATAAAACCACTCCAGATGATCCAAAATATGGCAGCCCGCCTCATCTTCAATCAGCCAAAATACACCCATGTTACACCTCTTCTTACCTCCCTCCACTGGCTCCCGGTAGCTGCTCGCATTGAGTTCAAATCCTTGATGCTGCCTACAGGGCTGTAAATGGAACTGCGCCCTCCTACATCAACACACTACTACCTAGATACACTCCTGCACGCTCTCTCAGATCGGCAAACGAAAGGAGACTAAAAATTCCTTCTTCACGGGGTCTCCGATTCCAATCATGTCTGTTCTCCGTTGTTGTCCCTGGCTGGTGGAACAACCTGCCCTCCTCCACACGACTAGCCGAGACTATCACCACTTTTAAGAAGAAGGTGAAAACCCTCTTATTCCAAAAATATTACAGACAAATCTAACACTTACACAAGCACATGCATACACATTGAACAAACAAATACAAAATGTATAAATACATTATAATTTTTCTTAGTCTAGCACCCAACACTCTCCGAGCATGCTCTTCAATGACAAGTCTAAGCCTTATCAGGGCTCTTAGTTTGTATACTCGATATTCTATAGAAATCGAACGAGAATTGCTGGTGTCTTCCCATTGTAAGTCGCTTTGGATAAAAGCGTCTGCCAAATAAAGTAAAGTAAAGTAAAACTATTCTCAACAAGTTGGGCCTTATCTGGGTCTTAGCTTTTGTAACTCAAAATCTACGGAAACCGAATGAGAACTGCTGGTGTCTGTAACAATGACAAAAAAGAGCCCGTCAGCAGTACATGGTGCCATTCGAAACCATTACAGAACCTTGGTAGAATCAATTAGAATAGTTATTTTGCATCATGAAGATGCCCGTTTCCTGGAGAATGCTGGGCCAATACACTGTGTCAAATTTCATTTTTCTACATTTGAACTGTTTGTGTCTGCTTCTTTCTGTGACTGATCTTTCATTAAATATGATCAATTAAATATGATAAAGGGCGCTGCTTGCAGCAGGGTCAGGGCACCTTTAATAATGCTGGAATGTCTGAGTGAGGGAGGTGGGATGCGTGAATACTAATGAAGGAAGAGTTATGCCACCTTTTCTTTCATACTGGAGCAAGTGGAGGAGGTGAAGAGTGTGTTATTTCTGGAGGTAATTCTTAGTAAGCACTGTTGTTGTGTTTTTTTTTTTTTTTTGTTAACAGCATTTTTGCTCGTGTGGTTGCACGTTTATCATCTGGAGCCTTGCACACAGGCAGGCTGGAGGGTGCTGATGCCGAGTCTTAACACTATTTTGAACCGAGATATATTAGGGTTGTTTGCAGCTGGTGGACGGAAGAAACGTGAAGCATTCTGCTTCAGAACCAGGTCCGTTTATGGCGGTTAGAGGGCATGGGGGAACACAGGTCCACCAAAGTCGTGTGGAGGCCACTGAATTGAACTTAGCTGAAGAGTATGCTTGCATTTTCATTTAGGACTTAAACTGGGTGGAGTTGCTGGTGGAGCGTTCCCACACTGGAAGACCACGGCTGCCTGGGCCAATGGCTACATCTGGCCAGTTGGGGCTTGGAGCTTGCTGCAGTCCTCAAGAGCAGCCCTGAAATAGGGCACAGAACAAAGCTGTCGTCAATCTCTGCCAGCTTCCAGGGAGGGCGGCGGAAGGAAACAGAAATGCTGCCTCAGGTTGTCTGTGCCAGTGGAGGCCTGCACCGTGGCAAAAAGGCCTCAGTAGCTTATGTGGGTGTTCAGAATCCAGGTTTCTATGATATCTCGGCGTCAGAGGTCTGCTATTTACTCTGAAAGCCATATAATAATAATACCAAAAGAAAGAAAAAAGTGATAAGATGATCATCAGACTACTGCATTCAGTTACAGAAATGAGTGTGAAACTCAGTAGTATTTAAATTAACTTGTTTTACATTTATCGTGGTGAGACTCTATATTCACATGTACAAAGCATGGCACTGTGACCAGAAAAAAAAGAAGAAATTCAACTAGTAACAACATCAGGGCCGGCCCGTGGCATAGGCAATTTCGCCAAAGGCTAAAATCACCATCCATCCAGGGGGCGCCACAAATGGAGGAAGAAAAAAAAAAGTAGTTTTTATTTATGTGTCTTAATATGAAAGGAACAACATAGCAAAGCCTATTAAGTAGTAGTAATAATTATAAAAACGTCCGGTTTGGGAAGTCCACCACATCAGACCGCAAGACCGCACAGCGCATAGTGAGGACAGCTGAGAAGATCATCGGCGTCCCTCTTCCCTCCGTAACTTTCCACTCTGAACTGACAAACATGCATACAAGCATGTCTCTATTACATTTCTATTATAGCAGTATTTCTTAATCTGCCCCTGCATTAAAAATGTCCGTTTTTTACCGCTGCCTGTCGTCTTCACTGCTTGTCAGTGAAGGGACACCGCCTGTGTCCCATGTGTTTGCACTTTATGTCACCCAGTTTGTAGATGTTGCACACGTGCACTTTATGTCGGTATGTAACTCTGTTTAAATGTTACATGCAGCACCAGGTTCTGGGGAAGCGTTGTTTTGTTTCACTATGTACTGTCTAAAGGCATAAGTATACTTTCTGTTGACTACATAATTATGTACGTACATACAGCCACGGTCCGTACATAATTATCCTTTGTTCTTTGTGTCGGTACATGGGTATGGGGGCAGTGTTGTAAGACCTGCACAGACAAACAGATGATGATTTTAACATAAAGTGTCATGATCCAGACCGGCAGGGGTTACTCCGGATCCGGAGTCCGGACCGGAGTTTCATGTTCGTCCTGTGAAATGTTCCCTGATCATGTTCACCTGTTGTATATTTATATAATTGTATAAAACTATCCTGTTCGTGTCTGTTCGCCGTCGGGTCATTGTGCGTGTTTATGTTCCCCTGTCCCGTGAAGTTTGTATTAAACCCCTGTCGTGAGAAATCGTGCAAATACGTCCTCCTTCATCGCCATGTCCAGCCCACCCGTGACATAAAGGTATGAATTAGTTTATTT
This sequence comes from Denticeps clupeoides, assembly GCF_900700375.1. Lineage (NCBI taxonomy): Eukaryota > Metazoa > Chordata > Actinopteri > Clupeiformes > Denticipitidae > Denticeps > Denticeps clupeoides. The sequence goes on from NC_041710.1 coordinate 4,267,288, forward strand.
GATAAGGAGTACACACTACAGATTACGGACGATGGTACAGTACAGCCACAAGTTTGGACACACCTTCTGTGTTTTCTTTATTTTCATGACCATTTACGTTGGTAGATTCTCACTGAAGGCATCAAAACTATGAATGAACACATGTGGAGTTATGTACTTAACAAAAAAAGGTGAAATAACTGAAAACATGTTTTATATTCTAGTTTCTTTGCTCTGATTACTGCTTTGCACACTCTTGGCATTCTCTCGATGAGCTTCAAGAGGTCGTCACCTGAAATGGTTTTCCAACAGTCTTGAAGGAGTTCCCAGAGGTGTTTAGCACTTGTTGGCCCCTTTGCCTTCACTCTGCGGTCCAGCTCACCCCAAACCATCTCGACTGGGTTCAGGTCCGGTGACTGTGGAGACCAGGTCTTCACTTTTTGTTAAATACATAACTCCACATGTGTTCATTCATAGTTTTGATGCCTTCAGTGAGAAACAACCAACGTAAATGGTCATGAAGATAAAGAAAACACATTGAATGAGAAGGTGTGTCCAAACTTTTGGCCTGTACTGTATATCATCACAAACATTATCAACGCAACTGTGTGCAGATATTTAGCTCACACCAAGTATATTTCTCTCTTAGCAAAATCTCAACTTGAACTTGATATCTTTCCCATCCCTTCCGCCTCTACTAAGGCAAGACAACAGGGCCAATAACCGGCAGGAAGAACAACTGCATTTTGTTGCAAGAAAACAGGATTAAAACGCTGTTCGATCCTCCCCAATGCAGTTTTTTTTACGATGCTTAGTGGCAAAACGGCATTTGCCCTTCGTGCGCAAGCAGAGTTCTGAACACGCCCTCAGTGGCGTTTTTTTAGGCCGCCAAGCAACACCCAGAAAAAAAAAAGTGCCGTTCTGGCTGCGCCACCTGACGTCTTGCCCAGGGCTACAAATCTGTTAGGGCCGGGGCCCGAACAACATCCTACTCACATGAAATTTATAATATATAATTTTTTTACATTTACCAGACGCCCTTATCCAGAGCGACTTACAATCAGTAGTTACAGGGACAGTCCCCCCCCCTGGAGCAAGTCAGGGTTAAGTGTCTTGCTCAGGGACACAATTGTAGTAAGTGGGATTTGAACCTGGGTCTTCTGGTCCATAGGCGAGTGTGTTACCCACTAGGCTACTACCACCCATAATGATCATTATTTCAACGCATGCTACCTTGTTTTTCATTATTGCGGTAGATATGGATTCACAGACGAACGCACCAGAAACGTCTGTATTTCGTGGTCTCCGAGACCACGTTTATCAAGGCACCGGAAAGCACGACACGACCCGCTGAAAAGGGCGCCAAAAAAAGGGGCGTGCACGGGCGTGTGCGCGGTGGGCGTGGCTTGCGCGTCCCTCCGGCCAATCGGCTGCCGGCTCCACCCCCCCCCTCCACACCGAGCGAAGAGCCGCGAAGTTGCGGCCGAAGGAGCGTGCTGGCCGGCGAGCGGCGATGGATGCTCCGTCCGTCGCTGTGGCGGCGTTCGCGCTGCTTTTCGCCGCGGGAGCGCGGGGAGGCGCCGGTAAGAGCTGGGCCGTCCGCTTCCGTGGCGGTCGTCTCGGCTTTAATTAAGTTTAATCCCCGCCACGTGTTTTTTTTTTTTTTTATTTTTTCCTTCAGAATTAGACCGGTCAGGGACTCCGCTTTCAAAGATGGCGCAGGTCAGGGTGCGACGTGCGGCCAGGAGCGTTTATTATTAGAGGTAAAAGTGCCCCGGCGCGGAACTGTTCACCGGCTTCCCGGGAAGGCGGATCCCTCACGGCGGGGGGGGGGGGGGGGGTTTCGAGCGTCCCACCTTCCGACGGTAGCGAGGTGTTCGCGACGGCGTGGCGTCCCGGGTGGGGGGATCAGAGCCCGGCGGCACCTCGGGGTGTCCCCTTCCGCGAGCCGTCCGCTGATAGGCTGCTCGGCCCACATCAGCACCACGCCGCTCTTTGTCTGGACGCCCCTCTCCATCCGCCAGACAAAGAGCGTCGATCCCCGGCGATCCCATGCACGTATTGGAATGGTTGGAGTCTCATCCTTCACGCTTTATTTTTAATTTTATATGCGCTGGCCGGGGCAGTTCTTTTCCTGTCATCGAAGGGAAAACGAATGCACACAAAGAAGAGAAGAAAACACGTTGTTGCGTTTACCTAGGATTAAAGAAACTTTTTACTTTTAAAGTAAGTATTTTAGAAAAAGTTTATTGGCCTCGCATGTTACGAAAAAAAAAAGAGGATCATTTAAATCCATATGACATATGGCTCAACTGATGGAATGTGTTTGGTTTCGCTGGTATGGTGACCGATGGGACCAATGTTATCGGCCGAGAACCTGCGGCGCCACTCCATCTCTCTTAAGACAGACCGTGTTGTACATAAGAATCCATCCGATCCCACTTCTCACGTCTCTGACCCCCATCTCCTCTTCCCCAGAGGCCTGGGTGCTCCGGGCCTGTCGCTTTCATTTCCTTCTTCCCTTTCTCTTCTCACAACAAGAACAAGAGAAAAGTCTCCACGTGCAAAAAATGACCTTCTGGTTCTGTACGTGATCCGGTTCAGTCACGTTCTGACCCGCAGCTTTTTAGTCCCTCAGCTCAACAGGTGAGACGCGCCCCCTCAGCCGACAGCGATCGGTAACGTTAACGGAGCCATGATGAGCCTATTGATTTGTTCGAAAGCGGGATATTAAGTGCCGAAGCTTGAGAGCGGCGTTCGTGGGTTCGTGCATTGAGGAGGTCCCGGGAGCTGATGCAATTCGCAGGGTGTCGAGCATACTTTTCACCCCCAAAAAATGTCCTCTGCATTTCATCCGTCCCGTGAAGGTGCAGTGGGCAGCGGGGACGCTACCTCGCTCAAGCACGGTGGCACCCTGACGGACCCCGTGGCTCCTGTGCCTCTCACACCTTTCTGCATTATCTTGCCACTTCCAGTCATTGTCCAATCGCAGTGTCGAGCGAACATGACAGTGACGCGGCTCTACCGTGTCATTTTTTTTGGTAGTCTCCAGCTGCGCTGTGTTTGGCTTGAGCCGGTCTGGGACACCGCAGCACAGAACAGCGTACATTCACGGCCTAATTTATTGTGTCTAAGTTCAGGAGTAGTTCTGGTTCGTTTTATTTAAGGAGTCATGTCGTTTGAATTTGCTCTCGGCTTTTTGAGCGATTTGCCGACACCTCATTAGGTCTTGGGCGTGAGCGACACAGAGCGAGTAAATGGTGGGTCTGTCTTCTCAGAGTGTCCACACCCGCTTCCTGTTGCTAATTAGCAGAGGCGGTGCCTAACTGCGTGGGTTCGCGCACCGGCACCATAATTAGATTTGTGGGTTGAAAACATGTCATTAAAAATGTCATTAAAATGAGTTTGTGTTTTTTTTTATTCTGACTTCTGACTTTTTGTCTGGCAGTACAGTTCAGCAGAAGAATTCTGTATGCATTTGCACTAACATGACACAGATACAAGTGATAAAGTGTAGTAACTGTCACACGGGCTGCACACAGTGAAATTTGTCCTCTGCATTTAACCCATCACCCTGAGTGAGCAGTGGGCAGCCATGACAGGCGCCCGGGGAGCAGTGTGTGGGGACGGTGCTTTGCTCAGTGGCACCTTGGTGGCTCGGGATTCGAACCATCAACCTTATGATTACGGGGGCGCTTCCTCAACCGCTAGGCCACCTACCCAAGATCACTCACAGCATTGAAGGGGGAACATCAATACGGCATTTTCTGTGACATTATGGATATGCTGCAGTTACAAATGTATTTAAAAAATGTCACTTTGTGAGATGATTTAACGTTAATACGAGTTCCCCCGACCTGTCTATGATACTGCAGTGGCTAGAAATGGCGATAGGTGTAAAGAGTGCTTCGGCCGTTCTGCGTCACTGTTCAGAGCGGCATCTGGAATTTGTTACCTCCCAATTGTCATACTTATTCTGCCCCCGAGAATTTCCCACCGCTCCCCTAAACCATTACCTCCACAGACCGTTGTGGCTTCCAAATGTGCGAAGCACGTGTAAACTTTTGCTTGGTGGCCGGATGTAAAAATTCTTTTTAGTTCCGTCACGCCAGTGGGTTCATTTTTTTTTTTTTTTTAGAAAAAATGGCGACACGACTTCCTGTCGGCACCAAACATTGTGGTTGGTGAATGGTGTTGATGACATCATTTCCGCGAATGCCCCCTCAACTCCTATAGGCCGCTCTCCCCCTCGTCCCGCCTCTCTCCTCCTCATTAGCATTTAAAGCTACAGACACCAAAATGGCACGTCCTGGGAAATCTCATTGTGGGACTGGATAAAAGTGGCAGTAATTCTGCACCACGGCTGAATTTTAGAAAGAGACTCCAGATACAGAATTAGGGGACCAACAAGACCGATATATATAAAAACAAATGGAAATTCATAATAGGGGATCTTTAAACAAAGGGGAACCAAAAGCAATTTTAACCAGACAGTGGTGATGTTACATAAACAATCTAGCAAATTTTTGTGATTGTGAAGTGATTGTCAGTGTGATGCACAGCACACGGTGACACAGCAACAAATGTGTCCTCTGCTTTTAACCGTCACCCTCGGTGAGCAGTGGGCCGCCATGACAGGCGCCCGGGGAGCAGTGCGCGGGGACGGTGCTGTGCGCAGCGGCGGCTCGGCATTCGGACCGGCAACATTCTTTATTATTGGTCTGATTCCTTACCCGCTAGGCCACCACTGCCCCACAATGTTTATATCATATACCACGGAGTCCACAGTAGCATCATTTTCACACCCAACAAAACGATGTTTCATGGTAATGCGGTGGAAATATGAGGCAGCAGGTGAACAGTCTGTCTTGAAAGTCGATTCATTGGAAGAAGGAGAAATTTAAGGGTGGAGAAATAATAAGCTGCCTTCAGAATTAAAGTTTCATGATTCACGAACATTCAGACATGCAGAAATAACAGAAAATTGTTGCGTGATGTAGCCCAGGTCCAATGATTCCCTTTTGGGTTTTTTCCTTTTTTTTTTTTGCCCGTGAACACTACAGGCAGCAGGCAGCCTATGGAAGGTCTTTATGGTGTGAAGACCCCCCTCTAAGCTGTGGATGTGTCACACATGGGGCCACGTCCCTCCCGAGGCAGGTCTGTTTAGAGTGAAGGTCACTGCCTCGGTTCCTTTGTGCAATAAATGTCCCAGTACATGAGACAAAAGACAAGAGCGAAGTTGCATTAATCGCTGGTATGCATCAAGGACCTTCCATTTCAACAGCAGATTTTCAGCCACCCGTCATTAAAGGACACTTACATACATAAACACACATGAATTCGGACGATTTGTCCAATTATGGGCACGTGTACTGCACGTGGTGTGCCGCTTTGGAAAAACATACGTCGCTGTCTGATTGGCAAGGCATTCCGATTTCGCTCTCGCACCTATAGGTAACTGTCGGAGTAGCAAATCAGTGCGGTTGCCCGGCAACCGGATGGTAATTGATTCATTTTAGACTAGCTGTGAGAAGATGGCGTTACGCGCCTCAATCCCTCATTTCCTCCCTCCTTATCAATCTCCCTTTTTTATCTGTCTCGTACCTGCTGGGATGGGGATGCGTTTTGGTAAAACATCTAGACACCATACTTTACCTGGACTGAATGCTCTAAAACAAGAATCAGCCGAGAGCAGACAGTCGTGGACTTGAGGGATGGATGCTGGGCTGGAAACGTGGCATCTGTAGCAGCAGCCGTGAATACGTACACGGCGAACACAATAAACTGTGCGACGTGATAGAAGCATCTAAACAGCACCTGGAATTAGTAAAACAGGTATTACTACGGCCATGAATTTACGCTTACGTTATTCGGAATACACGACCACGATTAGCTCAAGATGAAATTATTTGGCGTTACAATTCAGTATTATATGTACATTTCTAGCACTTGCCGATAAAATGATAGATTCTTAAATAAGCCTAAATACATTCATGAGATTAAGAAAATCTGTCTTGTCATATCAGAGTGAAGATTTTGAGATAGAAACTTTTATTTGGTTGATTTGTTTAATGTCCCTGTTGGTGAGCCTTTTTCAGTCTGATGGACAGTGGGGACGAGGTCTTCTCTCCATTAACAGACGTGGCTGGTCTACCGACTGAGTGAACTGATTGTACCCCGAGATAAACCCACCAAATGATGACGCCAGTGTTCCATTAAGGGCAGGCTAGATTGTGGTAGGGAGGTAGAGGGTTTAATGATTCATACTTATTCTCCCCAAAACAGCACGGCTGTATGTGTATGACTGAAAAAAAGTGTTCGTTAGAACTATACGCATTTCATATAATAGTTTCTGGCTCTGGCTTCCTGAATATTTCCAAAAACGTTCACGTCCACGCAATAGCGTTTTCCGAAATACACATGCAAAATTCACAAAGCTGTAGTATGCATTCCAGGCAACGTGTAATTTAGGGCTGCAACTAACTATTTTCATAATCGAGTAGCCATCGACTATTATGATTGGTCCACTAGTAACAAGTTTATATGAGAGTTGTCATGGCGACAGGGTGGACAGGGTGGAGCGATGGACACATTCGAACGATTTTAATTCCGAATTTCTGCTACGAGTTACGGGTTCTTCTTCCATTTCTCGTTCTAAAGTTAAAGCGAAGTGATTGTCACTTGTGATACACAGCAGCACAGCACACGGTGCACACAGTGAAATTTGTCCTCTGCATTTAACCCATCACCCTGAGTGAACATGACAGTCGCTCAGGGAGCAGTGTGTGGGGACGGTGCTTTGCTCAGTGGCACCTCAGTGGCACCTTGGCGGATCGGGATTCGAACCGGCAACCTTCTGATTACGGGGCCGCTTCCTTAACCGCTAGTCCACCACTAATGATTCTTTTCCCTGCTTATGCTTCTGCCGTCGCTAGCAGAAAAGCCCCATTTATTTGTGAAAAATGTAGATTAGCGTGACTGCATATGTGTCAGAACTGGAATAGCGTGATTAGAAAGGCTGAGGCGTTCTTGGATTCTAACCTCTGTCTGTATGAACAGTCCAGATGTGTCGCACATTAGCTGCACAGGGACAGCAGATGTTGCAGGTAGCCCTGACACGCCCGGAGAGTTGGCTTCAGAGCCTGAACAGCGAGGCGGCCTAGTCGTGTTCGTAACCGGCAGCACGCACATGTTTGTGTTTCTAGCCCGTCCCCCCCGTTAAACCAAACTCCCGTTCAAGAGGAACGCGGTCATATGACCCCCATCTCCCCCCATTTCAAGAGACGTGAAAATATCTACCACAGTCAACTGTGTTCCTGGGGCTAGAGTCACATTTTAAATTGGAATTCATGTCGGCACGAATGACACTGGAATGCATGAAAGAAATTGCCTAAAATATTCACTAATTCTACACGTGTAGAATTTATTCAATTTATTCTTCCGCTATCCCTGTGGCCACCTGATTTTCCAAACGCTGCAGGAAGACCTACTGTCACGGCTGCCACTCGCCCGCCGGGCCACCAGAGGGCACCAAGGCCACCTTGACATCGGAGAACTGGAAGGGCTTCAGGGTAAAACGGGGCGAAGAAGCAGATCAAGTGCAAACTCCATCATGTTTGCTGTAAGCCGTTTCTGGACAGACATTGGCGCAAGCCAACTGCCTTCGACCCGACAGCTCTTTTGGAATTGAACTTCTGACTGTTGTTTGCTTCTGATGCTACCGACCGCCTTTTCCATCTAAGGCCTTGCTAGACTATCAAGAGCTAATGATAATTCCAGAGAGCCAACAACTTCAATAAGGTCAATTAGATGGGACATAACATCTTAGGTACTAAGCCTGTGGATGAGCAAGGTCATACGGATCAGTCTGCACCTACACTTGATTCTTTTGCACTGATTACACTCTCTGAACTTGTTGCCTTGGTCTCCTCAACTAAGCCATCACTCTGTGTCCTCAACCCAATACCTGCTAAATGAATGAAGGAGCTGCTACCTGCGTTAGGTGAATCACTCCTGGGCATAATCAACTCATCCATTGGTCCTAGTTATGTTCCTTCATGTCTAAAGACAGCTGTTATAATGCACTGTTAAAGAAACCTACTCTTAATTGAATTGCAGACATTTTTATAGACTTCCATTCATGTCCAAAATAGCATAACAACTTTTCCAATTACTGGAAATACTGGAAACTGCCCTATTGAAGGTATTTAATGATCTTCTGACCAGGACCTTATCTCTGTGCTAGTGCTCTTAGACCTTAAACCATAGACCATGAAATTTGCTTAACTGGCTTCATATGTTATTTGGAATATGTGGGACAGCTATCTCCTGGTTCAAATCCTACTTATCAGATCACTTCACTTTGTTGGTTTGGGCAGTGTTAACCCTGCAAAAACTGGAGTGAAATATAACCGCAAATTCAGTTGCATATACATTTACATGCTCAGCAGATTTATATAAAAATTATATAAATCTTTTTTAATGCATTTTAGCTAGTGGATGTGAATGCTGAGTGCTTTCCCCCTTTGGTAACGTTTTTACAGCCTTTCCAGTTTTATTTTGGTGTTTGTGTCTGTCTAGACATTCCTGATATTCTCCATTAGCTCTCATGTTTTGTGTGTGTGTGTGTGTGTGTTTGTGTGTGTTGATTCTGGGAGAAGTATTGATTAGCATTCCCTCCTCTGGCCTGTTCAGAGTTTACATGGTTTTGACCAGGTTCACCGGTTTCCTCCCACCATCCCTAGATTGCCAATGGGTGTGAAAGTGCGTGGCCTGGGTGTGTCCCGCCCTGCATTCCTTGTCCCGAACTGGAATAAATGTTGATGGAAAGTGAGAGAGTGAGAATAATGATGCATATACATTTACATTTTACATTTACAGCATTTGACAGACGCCCTTATCCAGAGCTATTTACAATCAGCAGTTACAGGGACGGTCCCCCCCTGGAGACACTCAGGGTCAAGTGTCTTGCTCAGGGACACGATGGTAGTAAGTGGGGTTTGAAGTCAAGTCAAAGTCAAAGTCAGCTTTATTGTCAATTCTGCCACATGTACAGGACATGCAGAGAATTGAAATTACGTTACTCTCAGACCCATACAAGTAACATTAAATACAAAACAGTAACATTGAATACAAAGGTATAAATACAATTTTAAAAAACACAATATACAATTTTAAAAACACCATATACAAATAAGGGCACATGGTGGAGAGTGCAAAACCATGTAGTGCAACAGAGGTAAGTTTAAAGTGATGAAGTGACAAGTGAGGTAGTTGGCAGACCAAAGCTTCACAGAGTGACTGGTGCATGGTCAGTTTGTGTGTGTTAGGGTTCAGAACGTTTGTGGAGCAGAAGAGGGGAGTGAGGGGAGTGGGGGCAGAGCTGGGAGGGAGTTGAGTTTCCTGAAAGCCTGATGGGTGAAGCTGTCCTTCAGTCTGCTGGTCCTGGCCTGGAGACTCCGCAGTCTCCTCCCTGATGGCAGCAGGCTGAAGAAGGTTTGCATTGGGTGGGTGGGATCAGCTGCTATGCCGAGGGCTTTCTTGGTGAGGCGTGTGCTGTAGATGTCTTGGAGGGAGGGGAGAGGGACACCGATGATTCTCTCAGCTGCTCTGACTATGCGTTGGAGAGTTTTTTGGCAGGACTCATTGCAGGCTCCAAACCACACAGTGATGCAGCTAGACAGGAAGCTCTCGATGGTTCCTCGGTTCCTCGGCTGGTGCTCTTGCAGAGGAAGTAGAGACGCTGCTGTGCTTTCTTGGCCAGTGCAGTGGTGTTATTTGTCCAGGAGAAATCCTCAGTGATGTGCACACCCAGGAACTTGGTGCTGCTCACTCTCTCCACGGATGCACCGTTGATGGTCAGAGGAGCATGCTGAGTGTTTCCTCTCATGAAGTCAACAACAATCTCTTTCGTCTTCTCCACATTCAGAGAGAGATTGTTGTCTCCGCACCACGTGGCCAGGCGGCTCACCTCGCTTCTGTAGTTGGACTCATCCCTGTTATTAATGAGACCCACCACAGTCGTGTCATCCGCAAACTTGATGAAGAGGTTGGAGCAGTGTGACGGAGTGCAGTCATGGGTCAACAGAGTGAAGAGAAGGGGGCTCAGCACACATCCCTGAGGAGCCCCCGTGTTAAGGACGATGGTGCTGGATGTGCTACTGCCAACCCGTACCGCTTGTGGTCTTCCTGTGAGGAAGTCCAACAGCCAGTTACACAGTGAGGTGTTGAGCCCTGTTGAGCCCTGTTGAGCCCAGTTTTTGAACCTGGGTCTTCTGGTTCATAGGCGAGTGTGTTACCCACTAGGCTACTACCACCCATATATTGGGGCAAAAGAAAATAAACCAGCCCCATAATCAGAAGGTTGCCGGTTTGAATCCCGATCTGCCAAGCTGCCACTGTGCAAAGCACCGTCCCCACACACTGCTCCCCGGCCGCCTGTCATGGCCGCCCACTGCTCACCAAGGGCGATGGTTAAAAGCAGAGGACACATTTCACTGTGTCACTGTGTGCTGTGTTGCTATGTTTCACAATGACAATCACTTCACTTTCATATTGATTAAATTCATTACAAAATCTGGGTTATGATATATTGCTGATTATAACAATTATCTTAACACTAATTAACCGATAGAATAATAATTTGTGATTATTGATAAATGCTGTATTCTGCTGCTGCAGCCTGATTCAAGCCATTTGTTGATTTCAGCCTTGCAGTGTTACTGCCAGCGATGTGCTAATGAAACATGCCAGACAGACGGCCTGTGTTACGTGTCCCTCGTCAGGCACAGGGGCCGCTTTGTGGCCAGTGGCGCCATGTGCCTGAACATGGCCGAGTTGATCCCGCTGGACCGGCCTTTCCTCTGCGCCCCCTCCAGCAAGGTGGGCAACGACATGATCCCGGTCTGCTGCCAGACCACCATGTGCAATAAAGACCCTGGGGGGTACATGGACATTCCAGGTAAGCACAAAGTTTCTGACATTTACCAGAACCTGCTTTAAAATAAATCGTTATTTTAAAATGTGTTTCATGTGGAATTGCACATTAGTGGCAGAGAAACCAATGGAAGCATTGCACCTTCCCTGCACTGTCTATGCTACATTTACAACTTACATCACATTTACATTTACAGCATTTATCAGACGCGCTTATCCAGAGCGACTTACAATCAGTAGTTACAGGGACAGTCCCCCCCAGGAGACACTCAGGGTTAAGTGTCTTGCTCAGGGACACATTTGTTGTAAGTGGGATTTGAACCTGGGTCTTTTGGTTCATAGGCGAGTGTGTTACCCCACTAGACTACTGCCACCCTGACATCACATTTTAAAATGTAAATATTTTATATTTTAGTTTAGATATATTTTTTTAGAAATATATATTTTTAGAAATATATATTTTTTTGCAATACACTTCACAAAATGTACATTTTGTTGTTGAACTGATTATTTGTAGCCTTAAAGGTTGTCTATTGCATGGATACGCATGAAAAACACAGGGGTGGGTTCTCACTGTTTTCTTTTGGGTATTGAAGGACGAGTGGAGTTTCAAGGTTTTCTGACTTTAATTTTGGACAAAGGGCAAATGAATACATTGATTTGTTTTATTACTTACAGTTTAAAAGACACAATGCCATCCACATCAAAACACATTATCCAGAGTGGCCATAGATAACCTTTGACCTCCAAGTAGATCAGCTCTTCTCAAATAGCGGAGCGATGCGGGTGGTGGAGGTGGCGGTTCACCAACGACAATGTTTGGCGCAGAGAGGAAGTTGTGTCTGAGTTTTTTTCCAGAAAAATTCTAATTAACCAACTGAGGCTTGTTTGAACTAAAAAAAAACAACATCTGCAACGCTTCACACGTTTGGAAGCCATGACGGTCGGTGGAGCTACTTTTTTAGGGGAGGCGTGCTTAATTAACTGGGCGAACAAAGCATGAGAAATGGTCATGCTAAATTCATGCTAAATTCCAAATCCGGACATCTGATCTGCCGCTGTTTGAACGGCAAAGCAGAATGACCACAGCACCCATAGATAATACGGTTATGGCAAGGAGTTAGGCTTTTATTTTGAAACGTTGCATATCGCCAAAAGCGCTGGCTGTGGTTTTTTGTCGTATTCACAACTTAGCGGCTGCAGCAATTGAAAAACCAACGTGTGTGTAAGTTCACATGCATACCTTGTGAAAGTATTGTTCTTCATTAGCAGCTATTTTAAACACTCATCTGTATGAGCAACATTTGCACAAATACATTTACCACACGACAAGTTTAATGATTTTATTCATCTTTACTAAACATTTTCTGTTCATTATGCAAACACTGGGCCGTGCTGACCTTTATCTACTGGGAGGTCAAAGGTTATCTATTGCCAATATGGATGCTGGGTTTTGATGCGGATTGCCTTCTGATGTCTGTATGATGTAGTTCCCGAAGACTGTAGGAGATGGAGATGTGATGCGACGTTTCAGTCTGCCGATGGCAGTATTTATAGAGCACGATGGCCTCCACACCAGTGACAACAGTGTCCAGAGGCATTATAATTTCAGGTTGTCTGTCAGTGGCAATCTTGTGAACATGTTAGATATTTCTCTACAATTCTTTATGTTTCAGGAATTGTTGTCTTGATAGTAAAGCATTAAGTGAAAGGTCTCAGTGTGGACACAAATGGGTCTGCATCCCAGTGGACCCGCAGGGCCAAAAAACGATTTAGCATAGTGCAGGCTTTAGCCAAAGAAAATAAATATTTTTGCTGAATCCTTCTGATTGAGGATGGACTTTGCTGTATCTGCAGTACCAAGAACACATTTCAGTGCAAACATTCTGCTAAACAGTGATGTTACACCGTAGATAGTGCAGTGGTGGCGTAGCAGGTAAGGAAGCAGACTCGTAATCGGAAGGTTGCCAGTTCAAATGACAATCACTCCACTTTCACAAAAATGACAGTCATTTTCAGCAGATTATTTTCTGACGCGTGAACATTGTGACCTTGTAGGCAAGTCATAAATGTCGACACTTAATATGCATGTTTGTAAAGAATCAAAAAGTTAATTCGATTTCTTTTAAGTTGTTGTAGTTGTTTATTGGCCTTTTTCTAACAAAAATATATGTTAGATGACATTAAATGGAAAACCAATAGAACGAACAGGAAATTGTGCCCATCTAATGTAATTGTCAGCTCATTTTAATATATTGATGTGGCTAATGGTGTTTATTACTCCATTAACGCATATGATCTCATTATCTTGCTGAGATTCTCTACAGATTCTCTACATTACACTCTGTGTCTACAGACCCCACCCCTTGGAGTCCATCCCTGAGCCCGGTGGCCCTCGTGGCCGTAATCGCCGGGCCGGTGTGTGTGCTCTGCCTTGTGCTGGTGCTGCTTTTCTATGTGTGCCACAACCGCTTGGTGGTCCACCACCGCGTCCCCAGTGAGGAGGACCCTTCCCTGGAGCACCCCTTCCTGGCCGATGGCACCACACTCAAGGACTTGATCTATGACATGACTACCTCTGGCTCCGGCTCAGGTAGCTGCTGGTTTAGTGGCGCCTGACAGACAGGTTCCAGTTATCCTTAAATTTCGTTTGCTCTAAGAGCAGTAATGAGCAGTTTTTCCAGGATAAATCTACAGTTGCTCCATTTGGTCCCTCATTCCAAGAATGCTCTGTGACAGTGATACTGTCTCATAATCAATTTTTCTTCCCACATGACAGGTAGTTATCCAGCATTCCTAAGCCGCCGTGTTGCTCTGGAGCCTCATCACAGCATTTAATAGTTTCTTCTTTAGCAAACCTTGCAGTATTTTTAGTTGACTTCTTGTGCAATTGAGAAAATGGTGTTATTAAATTGAGTAGATGAGGCAGAGCACAGACAGAGCAAATGGACGTGTAAGAGCAATTGGAAACACACACAATCATTTATAATTCATTTTACTGGAGAGGCTTAATGAATGTGCACTTTACATATTTGCCGGGGTCAAAGGAGTAGTACAATTCAGCCAAATTACTAACTACCCACTCAACCCTTTTAGTTGGTTTAAATGCTTTCATAAACCAAGTTTTAAAAGGGTGGGGGCTGTAGGCATGATTGACAGCTGCCAATCACCCTCATAGCGCAGCATCCATTTCCTGTTTCCCTGCGTTCTCTACACATGCAAAAAAAAAAGCACAAACTATGTTATTAGCAAACATGACCCAAGTCCGGGAACAATATGGCCCTTAATGTATGAACTTAGTGAGACGTTACCAAAAGGTCTTATCTGTTGCCATTTTAGTGCCATTAAAATTCAGCCCAGTATTTAATTAGGTGAGAGCAACTGCAATAAAAACACATTAACATTTTTAGAGCACTTTTCTGGAAGTGGCTAGCGGGTGAGGGGGAGTCATTATCTTAGTAAAGTAATAAAATGATGAATATGAGCTGTGTGTCTGTGTTTGTGTATAGACAGACTGAATATATTATTAGTGAAGTGATAAACGAAGCCAGGAAGAAAAAGTAAATGGTCTGTCACGTTGTATGGGACAGGTCTGCCGCTGCTGGTGCAGAGGACCATCGCACGGACCATCATCCTGCAGGAGAGCATCGGAAAGGGACGTTTCGGCGAGGTGTGGCGGGGCCGCTGGAGGGGCGAGGAGGTGGCCGTGAAGATCTTCTCGTCACGGGAGGAGCGCTCCTGGTTCCGCGAAGCTGAGATCTACCAGACTGTCATGCTCCATCACGACAACATCTTGGGGTTCATCGCCGCCGACAACAAAGGTCAGAGGGCAAAGTCGTCCTGACCTCCAGGGTTAGAGTTACTGGGTTCAAACATAGTCTGATGCTAAGCTCATTCATTAGGGGCTGCATTTTAGAGTAGGCTCCTGACCTGGGATCAGCCGGCAGTGTCCAGAAGCCAATACTGTTAATTACGTGCTGAAAAAGACAATGTTTCTTTCTCCAGCCAGGCATTTGGCTCACTTTGTGTTCCATCGAGTTGTCACTACATTGTTAGGCGGTGACAGCTTAAGATTGTTGGAGTTTTTTTTTTTTTAAAGAAAGCGTGTGTTTCTGACCCCAGACAACGGCACCTGGACTCAGCTATGGCTAGTCTCCGATTACCATGAACACGGTTCTCTCTTCGACTACCTGAACCGGTACACAGTGACGATGGAGGGCATGATCAGACTGTCCCTGTCCACCGCCAGCGGGCTGGCCCATCTGCACATGGAGATAGTGGGCACTCAGGGTGGGTTTATAACTTGAACACATTGTAGTAATTCATTTGAGGTTCTTTTGAGGTGTCTTAATTGGTCCTTAACTAATAAAACACATACAGAAATTAGTCTAGGTATCAATCTGTTATTCCACAAAGGAACTTGATTTAGAGTACAATTGCTTTATTTAAATATATTTTTTGTGTTTCTGTAGGAAACCAACACACAATTATTTAAACTAAAGAAAAAACAAACTACAGCATAAACACAATCTGAAAGATGTGGGAATTGTTTTATATAATAAATGGTCCTTTTGGCCTACAAATAGCATTTGTATCAACTGTAAAAACATGGAGGCTCCATTGCATTCCTAAAAAGCAATAAATGAGAATAGTGACATGAAAAATTGAGCTTTTGGTAAAAGGCAGACCTAAAAACTGTACTGCAGCCAGCCAGCAGAGGCGCTAGACCTGTGTTTTAATTTTTAGAGTTGACATGTCCTACATGTTTTTACAGCAGGTGAGTTATTGTAAACCAGTGTTTGGTTACAGATCCCATCCCGCTTCCTAGTTTTGTTCTGTTGGCATGTTTGACAGGGTTTATTTATACTTTTGAATTCACTTTTGAAACTCAGGTAAACCAGCAATTGCCCACCGTGACTTCAAGTCCAAGAACATCCTGGTGAAGAAAAATGGGACCTGCTGCATTGCTGACCTGGGCCTGGCTGTCCGCCACGATTCAGCTACTGATACGATTGACATTGCGCCCAACCACAGAGTGGGGACCAAGAGGTGATTTCAGGACACAGTTAATGCCACATGCATAATAAAAAAAATCAGCAAATCACCAGACCAATTATAATAATCATTAGAAATGATTTGCATAATGCCTTAATATCAGTGAGTCATAGGAAGTTAATTTTCTAAACTCATTTATCCATGTTGATTTTTTTGGGTACAGAGGAGAAGTAAATCCCCAGACACAGCAATAACTTAATAATTTATTATGTTTATTATAATGATTTATAGATGTGCAATAATGTGCACAGATCAGCCATATCATTATGCTTCATATTGAGTAGGAACACCCTCAGTATGCTATGGTATCAGAAGCAGATGCAAGTCCTGTTAAGGTGTGAGCTGGTGCTTCTGGAGCACGGTCCACAGATGCTCAGATGTTGGTTATGGCTGATGGGTGTATTGTTGCTCTGCCATATATTCAGCAGAAATCAGTTAGTGAACTTTTATATCATGACATTTCTTGACTCTCACTGTGGGTACAAAGGCGGGGCAGTTATCATCTCGCCAGCTTCCGCTCTGCACAATGTCATGTTGAACGACTGTTATGAGGGTCTGCTGCGTATAGAAGGCAGCCCATAGTAACTCCAGTTCACTTCTTCTCACTGAGGAGCAACATTCCACCTGCCCCTGGGTCAAATGGACATATTCTAGATTAAATTTAGCGGTTGATGTTGATGAAGATGACAGACTGTCCGTGTGCTCGTGTGTAGCTTGAGGCTGGAGCCGCTCTCTGTGAAGAAGTGCAGGAAATCTGTCAGTTCTGATCTGAACGGAGGTGTGGGATAAATATCACACACACACACACACACACACACACACACACACACACACACACACACACACCAGTATTGTATTTTCACATCAGAGCACTTCCAAACCTTTCTTCCCTACTTCAGGGATACACGCATACACATCTTTGGCTGCCCTGCCTGCTGCATTTGAAGTTCAGTTAATATGAATCCTCTGAGATTTTCTTTACTGGATCTATTTTGTGTTTATCTGCCACACAGCAGCAGTGTGGTTCGTGCCGCCGCTGTCTGACCAGTGTCGCTTCATTTTTTCCGCTGACACCATCATATTTCTGCCTAATGAGCAGTCAGAAGCCCTGCAGGCCCAGCAGACGTGTGGTGCAGACTGAGGGTCATTGTTATAATAAGAATAGTAAGAAACGTGTATATAGTGCTTTGCACTAGACCAAAAAGTTACTTTCCAAAAGAGGAGAAAATGCAGCTGAAAAGAAATACTCAAGAACTTATTGACCAGGTTTCTGAAGAAAGGTGATCAAGCAACCCCCAAACGACAGCATTTGCAGTACTTGGTCTATGATGCCATGGTGTCTCTCAGTTAAACTTTAAAACACCACATAGCAACAAGTGAAAGGTCTCTTTCGGGTAAGTCTCTGGAGATTTCCTGGAATGCGGTGCAGCAAAGGTGAAGATTCCATTTAAGCACAGGCCTCTTCACCCTGACAGATCTTTTCTTCAGGAAAAAAAAGCTTGTCCCCAGTGAACACCATCTGTCTGATGTTCTAGGCCACCTAGTGCGTTATTATCTGAGGAGGTTGACCTCTTCTGACCTGCCCTGTCTCAGGTACATGGCCCCTGAAGCGCTGGACGACTCCATAAACATGAGCAACTTTGAGTCCTTCAAGCGGGCCGACATCTACGCCATGGGCCTGGTCTTCTGGGAGATGGCACGGAGATGTTCCATAGGAGGTAAAGGCCATATCTGAAGAACTGGAACCTTCATTAATGTTCTCCAACAGTGCATCTCACTGCTGGGAGTACAGCTCTTGGAGTGACCACGATAGTTATGTAAATACATCTTTAGATGTTTCAAAGTGCAGTGAGAGTGAAGGGACTGCAGCACAGCACACGGTGACACAACAAAATGTGTCCTCTGCTTTTAACAACAATAATAATAAAGTGAAGTGATTGTCACATGTGATACACAGCAGCACAGCCTATGTTGCACACAGTGAAATCTGTCCTCTGCATTTAACCCATCACCCTTGGTGAGCAGTGGGCAGCCATAACAGGCGCCCGGGGAGCAGTGTGTGGGGACGGTGCTTTGCTCAGTGGCTTTTTATACTTTTAACCAAAGTATTTTTAATTTTATTAACATTCCCATTATACAATTTCAAATGAGAACAGACAAACATGAAACACGAAACACCCTGTGGGGAATCTGCCATCTTAGGTTAGGTTAAGAACGGTTGCCATGTTGTGGACCATCTTTTTATATTTTCCATCATACTGTAGTGAATTTTCTCACATTGTCCCTTATCCAGCGTCCGTATGATGGAGGTGAAAGTTCTTTTTTTATTTACACTAAATTAATCTTCTTGCAACAAGTGAACAGAAAGCAATCATGTCTGCTTGCTCCTTGATTAAATTTATATCATCAGGAGTAACACCTGGCATTGTAATGGTGGAGGGTGGAGCAGTAAAGTATGAATGAAATATCAGATCCCAAAAACTTGAGAACTTTGGGCATGTCCAGAACATGTGAAGTGTAGCTGCCAGCTTGTTTCATTGGTCACATTTATCCCACCTAATTCATCTTTGGACCAAAAATAAATGATCCAATAAATTATCCTGGTGTCATCCATGAATTATCTTTGGACCAAACAATTTTAAAATGAATTACAGTGTGTCTGAGACAGATGGATGAGGGTCATCATTATGCCATATATCATCTGAGATTGTTTCTTCTAGAACCCCTTCTAAGTTATCGTTAGTAGTTATATACTGTTTCCTGCATGTAAGTAGTGTATCCAGGAGGGACTAGCGAGGGTGAAAAGGAAAATGTTTAGAGTTGGAAGTCACATAGCTCCCAAGCTGTAAATATCTGTAAAATATATCTGATAAATGAATACCAAATGTCCTCACTGTCGGTTCAATTGATGCAAAACCTTCTCCACTCCACTCCACTATACAATACTACTTAATACATTTAGACCATATATGAAATGCTTCATCCATTATTGAAGGGGGAAAGGTAAACGTTGCCTTTCCCACTTTAATAATGGATCAAGCATTTTTGGTGTAGAAAACCGCAAAAAGCCGTTTTCCAAATATTTAAAGTGTTTGAATGTAAAGGTAGATTTAGATTGAGATAGTGGGGGTTTGGCACCTATCTCAATTTAAATAATGATGAAATTTTTATTTTTACCCAGTTAGAGATATCAATATAGTTAATCCAATATAGAAATTTGTTTCTGTAATATTTTCCCTGTTATTCTGGGCTGTTTCTTATTACAAGTAAAAGCTGAGATTTGACTATTTAAATTTTAAAAAGTTTTAGTGAGAAAAAGATCAGAATAGAAAGTCTCAATTCAAAAGAATCAAAACTTAAAACTTAGGGGCGTGTAGAACTGGTTCAGAGCCGTATGTCATCTGCATAAAGTGACTTTTTATTTTTCCAAAGATATAAACATTCTTATAATTTATATATATTTGATGTTCTCTTAGCAATGGCAAGTGGCTCTGTCGCTTATGCACATAGGAGGGGGGACAAGGGGCAACCCTGCCTGATTCCACATCATAGTTCTAAAAAAGGGGATATATTGTCATTTGTTCTTCTAGTTTTGAACATAGATCAAATTTCCTAAGGCTAAAGAAGGAAAAGGAAAAGTTCTTAAAAAAGAAAGTCCTAGTTCATGCGATCAGATGCCTTGTAATGATGGAGACAGTAGGTGGAGAAGACTATAGGAATAGCTGTTTTTAATAAAGCCTGTTTGGACATATCCAATAACTGAAGGAATAACCATCTTTAATCGTAAAGCTAGTATTTTTGATAGTATTTTGGCATTTGTTTAATAGTGAAAATGTTTAGACCAGGTGCCCTTCCTGACCTCCGCATTTACCTCCGGCCTTGGGTTCGGCACCAAGAAATAAACTCGATTGTGCGCCCCTAATGGCTGGGTTTAATTGCAAAATATACAGAACAATTTCTGTGAGAGCTGCATGCTTTCTGTTTTCCAAATCATCAAATCAGCGCTATACAAAAATAAACTCTTACTCATGCGAATCTGTCCATTTTTATGGATTGTGGGAAACGAATATCTGACCACAAGCTATTTTTTTTTCAGCAGCTGTTCGGCTGAGATCCTGCTGATCCGGTTTTGTGCCTGAAGCTCTTCTCCACAAATGAATAATATAGTCAGCTGTTGCAATTGAAATCAAGATTTTTTGCACTTGATGTGCACCTGTTTTTCCATACATGATCTCTGATGCAGGCGAAACAGGCTGGAGTTACGTTTAAAATGATTACGTTCTTAACTGCATGGATTCAGAATCATAGGCTTACACACATCACAGCAACTCTAATGACATTGTAGGGGGGCAGTGGCTACCTTGAGGGTAAGGAAGCCGTCCCCCGTAATCAGAAGGTTGCCGGTTCAAATCCCGATCCACCAAGGTACCACTGAGGTGCCACTGAGCAGAGCACCGTCCCCACACACTGCTCCCCGGGCGCCTGTCATGGCTGCCCACTGCTCACCAAGGTGATGGGTTAAATACCGAGGACACATTTCACTGGGTGCTTTTGTGGGTCAGTCACAATATGATTGGGCCTGGTTCCAGTTTGAATATTTCAAACAACGAACTACTGTAATGTTATGTCAGGATTTTTTTGGAGTTTATAACCTAGTTTGACGGTGAATTAAAGCAGTTTTAAATTGAAAATGTCTGTAAAGGTTGAACTTGCTGCTGGGTGGTGCCTCCCCAGGCATCCATGAGGACTACCAGCTGCCCTACTACGACCTGGTGCAGTCCGACCCATCAGTGGAGGAGATGAAGAGGGTGGTGTGTGACCAGAAACTGCGACCCAACATCCCCAACAGGTGGCAGAGCTGCGAGGTACGCGTTCGAGATTTTCACCATTCTCCTTCTTTCTTTTACTTTTTCTATTCAACTCTCACTGTGGAGATTGCAACTCTGTCCCAGTTGCCACTTTGTCACACTTAACTGACCCCTTCATCACTGCTCTTGTTTGCGCTGGTCAATTGGTTTAGAGGCCATTTGCAGTGATAACCGCCACTCTGATCAGATTACGAGGAGATCTGGTGAGGGCGGCGTGGGCCGAACACAAACGGCCCGCTTGTGGGCGTGTTCACTATCGTCACATTCACTAGTTCACCAATCAGAGTGCTTGATTTAAAGTGCTGATAATATGCATGTTGGTGTTGGTCATTTGTGCGACGCCCACAACATCCCCTGTGTACAAGGGGTCTGAGGATTGTGGAGAATGGAGGGAAAGGGAGGAGAAAGGGAGGAGATGCGCTACACCTGGGCGTGTCACGTATTGTGTGAGAGAGCTGTCAATCATGCCCCCTTTTAAGCGCTGTAAAAACGGTTGAAATCTAGCGGGTGAATTAAAATTACACACAACAAGTGCAGAAAGGGAAAGAGACGGAGAGACACACATGTACACACACGCTCCGGCTGGGCCGGTTGCGTCCTTTATTGCGCGGTGGGGACAGAGTGGGATGCCGGTGTGACGCGGCCCAGCGTGTCTTTTTCAAGGCTGCAGCGGGAGTCGACCTTCCTTTCTTCCCTGGCCTCCCC
Organism: Denticeps clupeoides; assembly: GCF_900700375.1. Classification (NCBI taxonomy): domain Eukaryota; kingdom Metazoa; phylum Chordata; class Actinopteri; order Clupeiformes; family Denticipitidae; genus Denticeps; species Denticeps clupeoides. Next base: position 4,288,830 of record NC_041710.1, read on the forward strand.
TATACAGCGCTGCCTCTGTGCCGTGCGCCGCTCTGAGCAGACGAGCGCTCAAGGTCTCTCCGCGGCCGCGGCCCGCCGTCAGGTAGGTTTGTGTAGATCTGCGCTCTTGTGGGTTATTGATGTTGTTTTCCTGTCTCAAGCCGAATATTCACAAGCGCTTCAAAAGACACCGTTAGTCGATACAGTCTGACTGCTTTCACTTCGGTTATAATGGTAGGAGGCAGATATTCCATGTGGCTGTGTGACTATATATTTGACTAATAGATTATATTTGATTCAATTAAGCAAAATGTCCAACAGAATGCAGTTCTAACCAAATATGCAAATACATATCTAAAAAAGCAATATTTAGTTTGCTAAAATTAATCACATGGATTTTTTCCAACAATACACATCAGAGTAAAAACGAGAACGATTTGATTATGTAAAAATAACATGTTCATTTTAATGAAATAATCAAGCTGAACTAATTTAATATGAATGCCTGAATGTCCATTATTCAATTAAATTAATCCAATGGGTTGTTTTTTTTTTATTTTTTATTTTATTTCTGTAGCGGCCAATCCATGTCCATTATTAGTTGAATTTCAACACAAGCACACATTTACATTACATTTATGGCATTTATCAGACGCCCTTATCCAGAGTGACTTACAATCAGTAGTTACAGGGACAGTCCCCCCCTGGAGACACTCAGGGTTAAGTGTCTTGCTCAGGGACACGATGGTAGTAAGTGGGGTTTGAACCTGGGTCTTCTGGTTCATAGGCGAGCGTGTTACCCAGTAGGCTACTACCACCCACACATTTTTCAAACTTTATAAATGTGTATTTTATAATTCCTTATGAGTATCAATATTGAAAAGACATTTTCTCCCAGCCTGCTCACCCTATGTTTTTATTACATATTTTAACATAGATATTATATATCAGATTATGAAATACTATGTACTTCTTACATGTAATATCAATTTCTTAACTGTGGTTGTACAACGAATCTTGAATCTCACCAGGGAAGGGAAGGCGTGAGGACCACTGCAAACCTGACAAACATCTCAGTAACTGGCCTGTGTGTGTGCGCATGTGTGAAGAAATGAAACGATTTCTTTTTTCCGCTGTGTGTTTAACAGGCTCTGCGCGTGATTGCCAAGATCATGAGGGAGTGTTGGTACACCAGCGCCGCCGCCCGTCTCACTGCTCTCCGCATCAAGAAGTCCCTTTCTCAACTGAGCCAGCAGGAGGGCATCAAGATGTAGACACACACACACACACACACACACACATACATACACACACACAAACATAAAGAGGAAGTAATTACACTGCAGCTAACGAAGGGGCATTAATATATTTGGAAACCCACCCAACAGACCCATGCTCAGTAGTGGTCTCCATCAGGGCTTGGACCTGTAGCCTTGCCCCGACCAGCTCTCCAGTTCAGAGGGCTGAGGATCTGAAGGTTTGGAAGCTCCTCTTCAGTGGAGAGGACAGATGAAGAAAGGAGATATATAGATATATATTTATTTTAATTTTATTTTTTTCTCTGCACGTCCCTGCACTGTTAGGCTGCGGCGAGGCCGTATGCAGTCTGTACGTAGAACGCCTGTACATATTTGTATGTTTGCATATGTGCATATGCAAACGCTTGTGGACGTGTGTGTGTGTTGTATTTATGTGTAGGTTCATACGTGGACGTTTTCCCGCTTGATCCGTGGGCTGTATTACCGCTGTGTCTTCAGCCATGATGAGTGCCACACTGCTGAACTGATCCTGTCCCAACCAACCATTTACGTTTACTAGTGCATCTGAACAAAAAAAGAATGTGGTGAAAGAGGACAGTTTTTTTTTTAAAAGGTAACCTATTAATTTATTTAAATTAATTTCAGGAGTTGGAATCCATTTCTGGGTTGGCAATCCTTTTTGGATCTTAAGTAACATTCTAATAATTTGAGAGTCTGGATTTCTTGCTACAAACCACTGAGATCACAGTGTGTGTGTTAGTGAGTCAATGATTTTTCTCAGAAAGCATAAACAGAACTCAGCTAGTTGAAATTTAACACGAGCAATTTGAAAGCGTTTGATTGGCTCAGAGCGGTAGCATTAAAGAAATACCCCCCCCACACACAACAGATAAATTTTTAAAGAAGAAATTATGCCTGGACACTTTTTGTATACTGTATGATTAGTATGAGACTTATGCAGCAGTCTCTCTGTGGTTTGTAGGATAGAGTTCTGTGGTAATGAGGGTTTTATTTTTTCCTTCTTTATGTTATGCTGCTATCGGAAACACAGAAGGAAGCTTGTTTGTGCTGTGATTGTGTATGTGTGTGTGTGTGTGTGTGTGTTTTGGTGGTCACATCGTACTCTGCCAATCGCGCCGTGCCTGCAGTTTCTCACAGCATCACGTGCGGGTCACCAAGTTGGAATCAGGCTTTCATGGCCGAGAACTTCTTATGCATTTCTGCAGCTACGACTCACAGGGAACCAAAAAAAAAAAAGTCTTCTGCCATAATAACCTTGCAGCTCAGGAGACTGGCCTGTAGCTCCCTCTGGACATGTTCTACCCAGCAGTCATAGCTCTGCCAGCAGGGCTGCATCTCACTCAAGTTCTTAAATCACCAGCAGCCTTGTGCTTCTCCAGCTCCAGAACGGTACTGTACATTACCTCATAACATCTGTCTTCATTCACTAGCTCTCTCTCTCTCTCTCTCTCTGTGTGTGTGTGTGGGCATGATTTGAGCCCAAACATAAAATGAATGAGAATTCTCCTTGGAAACTGTGTTTGGTGAAGTGCAAGGGGACAGTTTGGATGCATGACAGCAGAAGTGCCTCATTTTTCAACAGAAAAAAAAAAAAAAAAAAAAAAAACCCAGTGCAGTGTCCAGCATCAGCAGACCTCCGTTTCAGACGTGCCTCCAGAAGCGCGTCCCCGCAGCTCTGCACTGTCGTCGCGTCACCTGGTTCACTGAGTTCAGAGTTGTGAGCGTGCGTTTTCAATGCTCCGACAATGCGTGTGTAGTGGTGTAACACGGCTCTGATTTACCGTGCATTTTACGCACCTTTTTTCTCTCTTTTTTTGTTTCAGGTCCGGTTTTCTTTACCTCAATATGTACAAAGTTTGTGTTCAAGGTCACTATGGATTTAAAGAATCTGCACTGTGATTAAGTTATTGATGTTTTGCAATGGATAATTTAGTTTAAGAAAAAAATAGTTCCCATCGTTGCGTGTCTTTCTCTCATGACATCATGAGTGCTTCTGATTTTTTAAATTGATTTTTTATTGTTATTTTCCCCCCACTGGTCAGAATGAGGGTAGAACTTGGGCCAGTTGTAAGGTCTGATTATTAATGTTTTGTAAATTGCACATAAGAAACAGTGTTTATACTGTATAGTGTAGAAGATGGTTGCGTTGGTGTATTCGGTGCAAATGGAAGTTGATTTATTTTCGTTTTCATTAACATGGTGGAGTTAATAAACACATGCTTTTCTGTACAAATGTGTTAAGCATTTATTAAATATATTTTACTATTTTTTTTTTTTATTTTAAACCAAGTGTTATATGTGTATGACTGCATATCTGGCATTTCTTCAGTCTTTTATTTTGCTATATCTAGTTCTAAAAAAAAATACCATGGAAAATAGTGAATCTAATTACATTTTTAAAGAGTAAACCTTCCATCTTTCATCCCCAACCAAGTACTGAAAGTGGATAAACAAATATTTTGTGAATTTTGAGAGATAAATCATAAATATTATTTTCATGAGGCATCGGCTGGAAAACATAACCTTCATCGACACATATGAAGGTTTCAGGTTATAAAGGTTATAAAGGTTATAAAACAAAACACCCTTTTCATGATATTTTATTTTTTGAGATGCGACAGTGAGATGATTATCACCATGAAACCAGAATTCAAAGATTTTATTGGCTGACTGTGTCAGCAGGCTCTGTAAGCAGTCGACGTGCTGCTCTCGATCTGTCCTCTGTCCAGCATTAGCCTGAGTGCTGCTCAAACTTTTATGAGGTCTGCCATATAAATAAGAGATAAGTGCTGGAGGTTGCGGAGGGGTCAGTCTGTCTCTTTCTTCCTCCCTCCGGCTCGTCTGCTGATACACAAAACTCAGCAGCTCCAAATATCTCACTGCTCCGGAAAAGGCGAACACATTTATGGCACACAATGGTAGTAAGTGGGGTTTGTAGCTGTGGCTTTGTGGTCTTCTGGTAAACAGGTGACTGTCTTACCCAACAGGCTACTACCACCTCAAGTTTAGATGGTCCACCAGTGGAAACAGGATCTTGGTTGGACAATTCCTTTGTGTGATTAAGAGACTTCACATTAAGAGGCTACATGTCATAATTGATGCAGATAAACTACAGCCTAGATGTTCATGGCACCTTCATTTCAGTGTCATTAGAATCTATTAAGCCACTGAGAACAGCAGTTACAGCTACAGCTGCGGTAAAAGAAATGTTCGAATGAGTGCGATCTAATGATCCATCGTGGCCAGGATTCACCCCCAAAAGGACAAGAATAACAGACAGGTTGAGAACTGCATGGCAGAGCAGCAAAGAATAGGGATGGAACTGGCCAAGAAACTGCTTAGTGTTAAGCAGAGTGTCCAAATGGAGACCCAAAAGGTTGAGATCAGCTCCGTCTTGTACCACAAATGATCAATTCATCTAGGGATCTATCTATATAGCAGGAGCTTGGCCTTCAGGAGGACAGCCCTGATTGGCCACCCTCAGTCCCATATAAGGAGCATGGGAATTGTGTGGCATTGTTGTTGCTACCCACCTGTTTGCCTCATCTCATCTTCACCATGGAGTAGGTGGAGAACCTGACCTCATTGTTTCAGGAGAACTGCCTCCAACCAAAGAGTTGGTGGTGGAGTTTTGCAGGAATAGCGGTGGTCCTACAGCCTCAAGGAAGGTGAGTGACTGCAGAAGGTGAGTAGCTCCTGGCCAAGGCAGAGAAACTTCTGGAAACTGTACAGTGTGTCCTGACTCAGAACCTTCACCTCCTGGATTGGGAACAGCTTTGGTCTCCAGAGAGCTGTAAAGTCAGCAGTGATGAGGTGAACCTAGTTGTAGCTGGGCTCTTCATTCCACCACCCAAGTCACAGGGAAAGGCAACAGGTGGCTGGCAAAGGCAAAGAAAGGCAAAGTCGCCACGGTCAACTGTCGATGTGACTATGAAAAGAACAATTCAAATTTCTACAGCTTTAATAAAAAAATATAAATCAGGAATTCATTCATATAAAGCCTCAAGTTTCATTTAAAGTCTGCAGCATTTTTAGTCTCGGTCTGAAAAGATTTTGAGTGAAGGCCTCTTGACTATCAAGGACGTGACTCAAACAGCGCGCTCTCAAAATTCGAAGAGAACAACTCCCTTTTGCAGCGAACGAGAGCACCAGTGACGTTTAGCAAGATCCTGTGTTTTAAATGGATGGCCTTGGAATGACCTACACTTCAGAATATCAGTATCCTTGAAAAACTGTATTATATCATGAACCCACAAGCCAGAGTGGATGAGATGTGAGGAAAAACTACACATTTACCATTACTGTAATACTATGATTATTCATTTTTTAATGCGGTGAAAGGCTGTCGATTTTGTTTCAGATTGAATAACTTGGTTGGGGGGTGGATGAAGAGATGCATGAGCCTACAGACACATCAGTTTCTCTGAGCACTTCATACATGACAAGACGATCACAGGTGGGAGATGCCTATAAGGACACGGCATGGAAAATAATTCACTCCTTGCACCCTGCATTAGTAACTGAACAGACTACTGACATTTTACACTGTATGCCGACTGCTTGGCTGCTTTCTTGCCGGTGTTCTTGCCTCATGTGAAGGTCACAAATTCTTTAAGAGAAATGCATACGATCAAACTAAATAAAACAAGCAGGTCCCGTCTGCAATGCAGCAGAAAGAGATAATTCAGGTCTGGCGGATGACTGAGGACATGTGCCAGAGACTGATGAGGTAATATTGTGTTCCCTTTGCAGTCATTAATCTTAATCACAGTCTGTTAAACTCACTCAACAGCTGTTGCTAAATTGCACTCCATGGACAATTCATTGAGTGATCCTTCATATTATGAATCATGTTTATGGTGTTATTCAAATTGAAATGAAAACTTCACTTACATTTTACTTTTTAGCTCAGTTTTTAAAAATTATTAAATTGTTTACATAACTATCTATCTATCTATCTATCTATCTATCTATCTATCTATCTATCTATCTATCTATCTATCTATCTATCTATCTATCTATCTATCTATCTATCTATCTATCTATCTATACTGTAAAAGGCCTGCACCTTTAATTATTGTGGTTTATTGCCACCCTTTGGTAGTAACTGGTATTGAGGGAAAAAACACACACATTCCTCCTCTTGGAAATACATTTGATGCAACGTGACTGCAAGGTTGTTGGAAATTTTTGATGCATTTCGGCACAAACCATGCATAAAAGTGACTGCCTTGCATTTATTCTGCACACATTTTATGTTTAAGCCCAGTGACAGCTCTAATATCATCTGGCTGGTAGATTTCCCTACTGCATTTTAAACCTCAAATCTGAGGAAAGGAAAGGAAATGTTGACGATATACTGTTCTGACCAATTTGGGACTGAGATCAACTGAATGTTTGAACTCTTAAACGCAGCTTGAGTCGTGATATATCTGCAAAGTTAAACCAAATGTATCCTGTCGTGGAATTCATTTCACATTTTCTTTTCTGTATCGAAATATTGAATTGTGCAACTCGTGTCAGGGAGCTAACTATTTTCTCCGTCTGTTATAGTTGTTTTACACTGACTGATTAAATTGGAAAGTCATCATAAACATAAGAAATGTATAATATATTTCTTTGGGTTATATAATTAACAACCAATGTTATTTGTTGCCTCTGAAATGCGCGTTCAGTCGTCCAGCTGGCACAGACATGCCACGCCTCGGTTGATCCAGTGCTGCTGCGGCTGGTCTGACGGCAGCTCGATGGAAAGGACGTAGTTGGTGGAGTGACCGGTGGTGGACAAGGTTCCGCGTCGGGCGCTGGTCTTGTAGACAGGGCACGCGTACATGTTCTCATGGCAGAATGTGGAACTCTGTCCCGGTTTGAGCCAGAGGACAGGCAGGGTGTCGAAGAGAATCTTGGGCAGCGACTCGCCTACGAGTGCTTGCTCGTGGTCCCAGCGCGCCCCCTCCATAAACAGCCCTCGGATGTAGGCGCCGTCGGCTGGCTTCTCTGCAAAGTGCCTCTCCCGATTGGTTACCTTGGTCAAACACAGGCAACATAACTTCACAGGCAACATAACTTCTTTTTTAATCCTCTTTCTCCTCACCTCAAACTCAAAGCCGATGTAGTCAATGGGGATGGTGTATTTGCGGGCAAAGTTCTGTAAGACTCCAGTGAGGAAGGACTGAGTAAAGTAGAACCCAGAGATCCAGAACACACTCGGGGGACCATTATCAATCCAATCCTTCAGTGGACACGAAAGGAACAGCATTAGAATGCAGCAAAGAACACAAAGCTTTTGATTGGACTTTTTAAGTGCTGCTTAAAGTGGTGGCTCGTCACCTGCAGGAACTGCAGCCTCTGGAGCAGGTCGGTGACGTAGCTGCCTAGCGGTTTGAGGGAGGGGTAGGAGCGCGTGGCCCAAACAGCTGGGACACGCCCGACCAGCATGCTGTTGAACACACCCTCCAGGTCTAATGACATCACCACCTGCCCCTTCAGGGCCTTCCGAATATTCACCAGAGTATCGCGAACCACCTCCGTCAGCCTGATCAAAAATACAAACAAGTCACCACCCAGTACTCATAGAATGGAAAATACTACAATGGAAAATACCAAAGCTAATTAACATAATGCATTAAACAGATCAATGGTTTGAGATCAACAAATACAATTTTTAACATTCAAATCATGGAGCTGTTTTGCAAAGAAGAATGGGGAAGAAATTCAGTCTCTAGATGTGCAAAGCTGGTAGACACATACCCTAAAAGACTGGCAGCTGTAATTGCAGCAAAAAGTGGTTCTACAAAGTATTGACTCAGGGGGTTGAATAAATACGCACACCCCACGTTTCAGTAATTTATTTGTAAAAAATGTTTGGAATCATGTATGATTTTCGATCCACTTCTCAGGTGTTCACCACTTTGTATTGGTCGTTCACATGGAATTCCAATGAAATAGATTCATGCTTGTGGCTGTAATGTGACAAAAATGTGGAAAAGGTCAAGGGGGCCGAATACTTTTGCAACCCACTGTATAGTGTTGATGCACCAGCCTTACTGGTGGATAGCACCAGTAAAATAAGTTTGAACGTGTGTGTATGTGTGAGAGAGAGAAAGAGAGAGAAAGTGTGATAGAGACAGGCCCTGAGGTGAGGAGGGAGACAGGAGCCATTCTTTGTTTTATTCATAGCAGAGTGTCTGTGTGTGCGTATATGTGTTGGCACCACTGCGCCGTGTTTAGCGATGAGGGATTTATTCGGCTGGGTCGAGCAGCAGGTGATTATTTACCCATCATCCACTGGGGCTCTGCAGCTCAGCGTGAGTGTCTGTACAGTGAATGTGTGTGTGTGCGTGTTACGTCCAGGACCTGTTGAAACGTATTATCTCTTGTCTCAGTACTGTGTTCATGGATTCTTCGTACAGCACTGGATACTTTAGCACCACCTGTTCCACGTCAAAGACAGCCGGCAGCTTACTCACAATATCTTGTGCCAATTCGTCCACAGTCTCCTGATCACAAACACAGAAAATACAGAATGCACAATATGGTACAGAAGTAAAAATAAAAAGGATGTCTCAGAATCATAAATCTTCTCATTATTAAGGAGGTGGAAAAGAACAGGATGGAATGCATTTCCCCACCTGAGGAGACTTGCCTCCAGCCCCTGTCTGTCTGGGTAATGTCAGAAGCACCCCATCCAGCAGCTGACTGGTCTCCTGCCTGTCCTTGGTGATGTCAGCATTACTATGGAGACCAAAAACTCCCGGATCGGCACCGATTGGTAGACTTTTGATGTAGTCAGTGTAACTCTGTTGGACAAAAGTTGTGGGACATTGATCAATAAATTGGACAGGCAATGCATTCACCTGCAGTGTGTATCTGGTCTGGACCGTATGTGGGATGCAATACAGGTTTGTGTGTGTGTGCATGTACCTGGTAAGGTCCATGAGGAGGGATATAGTACAGGTCTCCCTCCGACATTCTGTAACACTCCCGCTCTAGCAGCTCTTTGTTGTAGAAGTTGGACAGGAGAGACAGCAGGAGCCGTCTGTCCTTATCATCAGTAACTCTGCCCCCATAATTACACTCCCCTGCGGAAGGTACATAAGCACAATTCCACTGCAGTCTCAGCAATTAGCTATGTTTCCTTAAAGGTTTTGTGGCATCTGTGGGGCACCATTTGAGATCTAACCAGTGAGGTAGGTGAGCGCCTCCAGTGGAACCTCCTCATACTCCTCCAGAAACATGTGAATTTGCCGGACGCTGATCCTCAAATCTGTCTCATTAAATTCGTATGGGATGTTCCAGCCTACACAAATGCACGAAGAAAGGACATAGTTAAAGGACACTTTTGGTATATCGTATGCATGTGCACCTGTCAGACCAGGGTCAGGGCTGTCAAGGGAGACATGATGAACATTGCATCAATGCCATTGTAGGGTACAAATTAGTTCGATTGAGCTAGTCAGAATTAGTTGGAGGTCTAACCTAGTGCTCCATAGTTGCGTCGCTCTTGCACCAGTGCATGGAAGAAGCAGATGCCAAACAGCAGTTTCTGCCACACTATTTGCTGGCGGGAAGTGCAGAAGAAGGCTGGGTCGGAGATGGGGTCGTTGAGGTAGGAACGCAGCAGGTTGGCTCGCAGACCTTTGGGTGGCTCGTTGGTCATCTTCACTCCGTTCTGCAGAATGCTCACAGGGAATTTTTCACATGGGTAGCTGGTGAGCCATAACCTGAACAAGTCATAAAATGGAAAGAAGCTGCTCAGATACCACCTGATGTTGAGTTAAATCTGAAGCTGTGCAGTGACATTCCAGTCAATCTCGCACCTGAAGTCAGGGTGTGTTTTCTCTGGAGTAATGACATCTTCACATATCTTCTCAAGGGTGGGCATCCAGCTGGTAGCAAGGTGGCAGTTCTGCAGCACCACCCACCCACCTTCCACTAGGGCATCCTCAATCATGCGTTCTGCGATCAGGCCCTGGCCTTGACCCAGGGAAATGGTCTTGGTCTTATCTCCCATGCCAAGGTCATCTGCAAACTTCAGCAGGACTGCAAGTCATACAAACACATGCAAGGACTGAAAATATGAGTATTTTTATGCTGTTATTTGTTTTGACCTGTTTTCTGGCAAATGTGCACCTGATCACCTGCAGTAGGATCAGACCCTGGGGACAACACAAAGATCAGTGGGGAACAGCAGTTGGAGTCCCCGTAGCTACCCAGAAGGTCAAAGGTCGGTGGTTCTATGTAAAATTGACCCATGTGCTTCACAATAAAGTCCTGAATGGCTGGAACCAGCTTATCAGGTCGGAAGCACCGCAGCACCACCATACGGTCCATCCCATCCAGAGTGTACCAGTGGTCTGGGAGCTGCTCTTCATGAGGTCGGGAGGAGTCATAGATCTGCTTCCATTTGTGTACATTGTCCTGTACATGCTCACATAGGCCATTAAGATGGGGCAATTTGGATGCTCTAACAAGTTCAGACCACGACTTCTCTGAAAGCCACTCTGGGGCAGGGTTTGGATGTGGGGTCTCAAGGGCAATTCCCCCAGTGAGGAGAAAGCGCCAGACAAGATCATCAACCTGACCTTTGCCCTGAAGGATGCCTACAGTTAAAAGAAATGAGAAAAGCAGCTTGTCCTTCTCAAAGAGGGAGCGGCATATATTGTTGTAGATGCTCTTTGTAAAGTGGCAAATGATGTTCTCAATGCGTGTGGACAGGTCATTGCTGTGAAAGCTCTGAATTATTGACTGCAGGTATAGGTGAATGAACCAGGTGAGAGAGTACTGATACATTGGTTCAATGTTGGCCAGTTCTGACACGCAAAAGAATAGAACGGAGGAGTGTTCTGCCACAGGACGATAGCCGAGACGTGTTTCGTCGATTTCTTGCTCAGTAATACTCCCAACCTTCTGCTTTTCTAAGATCTCCTCAGAAAGAACCTTGGAGGATGAGAGGACCTTAATTGCTGTCTCATCCTCCAAAATATTTCCTTCAGATGACGAAAGCACCTTCAGGATCTTGTCCTCAATGTCCTTAAGCTGTTTTTCATTGTTGGCACTCTCCAAGATCATCTGATTCTTCTTCTCTTCCAGATCAGGTTTTTCCTTGGCTGCAACAATACCAAGCAACTGGTCCTCTAACCCAAGTGGTGTAATCATGAAATTGATCATACACACCTTAACCGCAACCTCAGGCAGATAATGAGGGTTTCTAAGTCCTGTTGTCATATAGAATCGAAAGTCTTTGGAATATTCAATGATGTTCTCCCCCAACTTAATGTACTCAACTCCCTGCTGATGAAATGTTTGCTTCAAGAGAATTGGCTCGATGATGGGCTCTAGTTCTTCCCCAACATTTTCCAGAAGAACAGGTGTCCCAAACTGGATAGCATTTTCAAGTGTCCTAATGTAACTTGTGTCAGAGAACTTTATGACAGCCAACTTGTTTGCCTTCTCCATGTTCTTTATCCATTTATTAGCCTGACCCTGAGGATCAATCATCAGAGGCCAGCGTCGTGAGTTTGACGCAATGATGCCATTATCAGTGGAGAACTGGTCCACGGGTAATCCAGCAATCTGCCATGTCCTTATCAGCACCTGGTTGCCAAGAGTGTTGCTAAGGGTGAAGTCCTCAGAGCATGGCACCTTTTTTTGTTGACATAGCTGATGCCAGGCTTGTTGGCACTTCAAACGATAGTCGACTGTAAATGCACCAAGGTAGGACACAGAAGCCGAGGAGAGGAGGACATCACCAGTCAGATTCGTGTACTTGATGCCCAGGGCATGAGCTGCCTCAGTCCAACGATCCTTCTCTCCGCCTAGCCCACCAATTAACTTCTCTGCTCTGACAAGCTTCTGTGAGCATAGCTTGAGTTTGTCTTCAAGCTCTTTCTTCTTGTTGTTCATGGCATCTAAGTCATCATTCAGGGACTGAAGTCGGTCTTCGACCTCTTGCAGCTCAGCACGTTTGATTGACAGTGTCTTCATCTGTACTTCAAGACACTCCTCTGCTTCGCTGAGACGTTTTTTCTTTGGCGCTACAACTTTGGACACATTTTCGTATTTCTCCATTGCTTGTATCCACTTGCAGAGACCCTCACATGCAGATGAAACATTCTTTATGAGAGCTGGCTGGAAGTCTGGATGGTCAATGAACTTCTCTCGGATCCTCTTGATGTTAGCTGGATGGATGTTATCCTTATCAAAGGTCTTCAGACTTTCTAGGAAATGCATGTCTCCCAGGAGCTTCTTGGAGGGACCCCAATAGTCTTCAACCATCTTACCTGTGACACAAGCATATATTCTCTCTATCATGTATGGAAAAAATATAATATTTTATTAATTAGTTGAATTACGCATTTGTATAATTATCTATAAATATACTCAACAGAGGCATAGTGTAATTGTACTGTACATTACATATAAAAACCAAGATCAAATGGCATCTGAGAGTGATGACTCTTTCTTTTGTTCACACTTGATCCCTGACCTGAACCACTAGGGTCTGGTTTCCTCTCTGGCTTGATGCCCTTCATGACACAGATGGCCTCCATGACCAGCTTGACTGCTGCTGGGGGGTTCTGCATGGATTTCACCACGGTGATATCTGTTGGCTTCAGCGTGTCCAGTGATCCCTGGGCATCTGCAAGGGCTGGCAAAGCCTCCGCCAAATCACTCTCACATTCATTCTAAAAAAAACATTGACAAGAGTTAAAACAGCACAATGTCTGTTGATGAGAGGCCGTGTCTAGCAGATACAATTCAATTGCTGTGGACCTTTCTGATTGATGGTTGCGAGATAGGTTAGATAAACATCTCTGCCATCTTCACGATCCATTGCTGTGCAGAACCAGAATGTGACCAGCAAAGACCAGCACTCTAAATGTTAGCGATCTTTAAATTGTGTACTGTTGTTTGGAGCCGTACTGAAGGTATTGTTCAGCTTACAGTGAGGAGTATGGAGTGAGCAGGCAGGATTCTTCATCTTTTTAGTCTTCTAGACATTTAGAATCAGGTTGTGTCCTCTGTATACAGGCTCAGCATTGTTGCTGATGAGACCCAAAACTTTGATCTCAGTTGGTAATGTCTGTATATTTTATATGTTACGAGCAGAAAATATATTGACAAGGCTACTGTGGTGTGTGCATACCTTAATAGCTCTGGCCTCCTCTTCTGCCTTATTAGCCATTTGTTCGTCTACAGCCACAAGTTTTTTCTTTGCATCCGCCTCCACTGTCTCTGTCTTTACCTTTGCCATCATTAGGTCAGTCTCAGCAGAGGTTTGGACCAGTCTGGGCTGCAGAGCAGTCAGTTCCTGCTGCATCTCAGCAACCTGCAGACCACAGCAAACAAACTCCCTCTCAACACCCACACAGGTTCCTTTGCAACTGGCTGTTTAGCCTTGTGTCATGCCATAGGGTGAGAAGGATGAGGCGCAAACACTTGACGTGAAAAAGGAAAGTTTTTTTTAACAACACAAAAGAAAACAGCACAATGGCCAAAAAATATACAAATAACAGCGTAACATCAATAGTGAAAGTGAAGTAATTGTCATTGTGAAATACAGAACAGCACATGGTGCACACAACAAAATGTGCCCTCTGCTTTCAACCCATCACCCATGGTGAGCAGTGGGCAGCTGTGAAAGGTGCCTGGGGAGCAGCATGTGGGGACCGTGCTTTGCTCAGTGGCACCTCAGTGCCACTCGAACTGGCAACCTTCTGATTACGGGTCCATGTCCTTACCCACTAGTCCAACCACTGCCCCTAAGCAGAACAAGGGATTGAGGGGGAAAGCAACCTATAAAGGGTTCTTATTACCCATGCCAAACGAGCATCAGCTGGGGGTGATAAGAACCCCTTTGTGTGAGACTGGCAGCACCTGGCCAGTCCAGGGCTGCATTGGCGTCACACCTTGTGTAATGTCAAGCTACACAAAAGCTCACCATCATCAGTCATACTATAAATAATACATTTAGAGTGAATGTTTTAGGCAAGTGTGAAAAATGCTTAAGTGTTAAAGTGTTAATAGGTTGTTAACAGAAACAGAAAAGAAATCAGTATTTGATGCGTACACACTTTGCCTACAAGACAGCATCACCGCCATTTCCAGGACTCCTTGATCTTTTTACAGTTCTTTTCACTTTTTCATTGTTGTTAATGATATTTCAACTATGTTTGGGGTCTTGGCGTGCTTCAAGTCCACCACCATCATCCCAGTGCCGAAGAAATCTTCAGTTTCCTGCCTGAATGACTGCCGGCCCATCGCTCTGACCCCCATCACCATGAAGTGCTTTGAGAGACTTGTCATGGCACAGGTGAAAAGCAACCTCCCTCACTCACTGGACCCTCTGCAGTTTGCTTATCGCACAAACAGGTCAACGAGGACGCGATATCCACAATCTCACTTGGACCACCAACATCACCTCCATTACCAAAAAGGCCCAGCAGTGTCTCCACTTTCTGAGACGGCTGAAGCGAGCCAACCTGCCCCCTCCCACCCTCACCGTGTTTTACAGGGGCACCATAGAGAGTGTCCTGACCAGCTGCATCTCCGCCTGGTTCAGTAACAGTACTGTTGCCGATATCAGGCAGCTTCAAAGGATCATCAAAGCAGCTGGTAACATCATCGGAGCGTCTCTTCCGCCACTGCAGGACATCTTCTATAAGCGCTGCATCAGAAGAGCCTCCTGCATCGTGCTTGACCCCTCACATCCATCACATGGACTTTTTACACTCCTCCCATCCGGCAGACGCTACCGCAGCATCAGGTCTCGATCCTCCAGGATGCGTGATAGCTTCTTCCCACAAACCATCAGGCTCCTGAACACACTACCTGCACTCATACTTCCGCCCACACACACTCGCACTGTGGACTAACTCTGTTGCACCTCTGCACTTTATACCTCATTGCTGCAAATATGCACACACTGCTATACGGACTACCTCTTCTTGTTGCACTGAAACCAATAACTGTACTATCACTACTGTTGTTTATTTGCACAGTCTAAACATGTATATATCACTGGTCACTTTTTAACACTTAATTTTTAGCTAAAATGTATATTCTGTATCCTATTTATTTATATATTGTATTTCATGTGACGCATGTGTTTTCTGTATTTTTGTTGTCTACTTTTATGTTGCACTGTGTAAACTGGAGCCACGTCTTCTCGTCTCTGTATATCTGCACAATATATAGAAGAGATGACAATAAAGGTTACTTGAACTTGAACTTTGTCCCACTACAGAATACATTTGGTGCCAATCATATGTCTACCTGATAGATAAGTATCCACCTGTATTTCCCAGCATTGACTTTTTGTAGAAATGTAACCCCAAATGGCTTTCTGCCAGAGCCAAATTTTGTCTCATCAGTCCTGCTGCCATTTTTCTGCACTCCAGTTCCTCTGTTTGTATAGCAAAGTTGAGTTGCTGGGCCTTGTTTCCATGATGGTGGCATGGCTTTTCTTTTCCAATAAGAGATGGGTGAATGTTGGTCCAACTGTTTTCTGTCAGGTCTGAGCTGATTGCGCTACCGGATCCTCCAATATCTAAAGAAAATCAGCTTGATCTGTTTTGTCCAGTGTCTCTGTCTGACCACTGCATGTACAATTCTCAGTATTGCTTGTTTTATTGTGTTGTAAAAAGAGCTTGCACAGCACATCTTGAAACCTCACCCTGCTTTAAAAGCCTCCTTTGTCCAAGTGTACCTATCAGAAACTATGCTTTTTACTAAAAAGTTTATGGCATTTATCAGATGCCCTTATCAAGAGCAACTTACAATCAGTAGTTACAGTTACAGAGACACTCAGGGTTAAGTGTCTTTCTCAGGGACACAATGGTAGTAGGTGGGGTTTGAACCTGTGACTTTCTGGTCTTGTGGTTTAGGCAAGTATGTTACCTACTAGGCATCGATAAAAACTTTTTTCTGAAATTACAGATTTTTTTCACTGAAATTTGCACAGTACTGTATCAGATTCTGGATATATGGTTGCGTTGTATACATGAATGTTTGTTTGATTAACTTTAAGAGTCTGTTCTGTTTTGGCCGTGTCTGCTCACCTGAGAGGCAGCGAACTCCAGTTTCTCCAGGCCCACCAGGTATCTGTTCTTGAACATGTCGACTTGACTCCGATGTGAGTGAAGCAGCGTTTTGAAGGTGAGAATAAGCTCTAGGTATGACGTGGGTGTCACGTAGTTGTACCTGCGCAGTTGTGTATAGTACTCCTGACTCAGTTCATGCGCACTCTCCTGAAATGTCTTACACATCTCCACCACTCTGAGAAAACAATTGGAGAGCAATGATTAGGAGAGAATGTAAGCACTACAATTTGTACATTACAGGTAATCATCAATCTCAAATAATGTATTTTGTATTTTTATATATCAATTATATGAAATATCGGCAAGATCAATATTTGTGTGTGTATCACTATGTGCATTGAATTCAAGGATGAATTGCAGTTCAAAGGTTATTTACGCAAGCCTGATGCTGTCTTCCAGCTCCACATCTTGCAAGAACTTCTTGGCCACCATTTCTAATGCATCCGTGGGCCATGCCTGGAACCAGTCAATGGTGCAGCAGTTTACAAGTGAAGGGAACATCCGCAAGCGGTTCCGGAACGCATCACCGATTGGACTCATCACTGGGGGAAATCACCATAGACGAGTCAATCTGATTTACAGTAAAGCAATTACCATGCTATTCATATAAAGGATTGATCAAATGTTTGAACTACAATTAAGTCTCCAATTTCATTAACTAAAACCAAAAACTCTAATTCTTTATGTTTGTATAATACAGCCCCCCTGGCAGTGGTGGCCTAGCGGTTAAGGAAGCAGCCCCTTAATCAGAAGGTTGATGGTTTAAATCCCGATCCACCAAGGTGCCACTGAGGTGCCACTGAGCAAAGCACCGTCCCAACACACTGCTCCCCGGGCGCCTGTCATGGCTTACATTTACATTTACATTTACGGCATTTGGCAGACTCCCTTATCCACTGCTCACAAAGAGTGATGGGTTAAATGCAGAGGACATATTTCGTGTGCTGTGCTGTGTATCTCAATGACAATCACTTCACTTTCACTTCAGCTGAAGTTTTAATCTACAAGGTCCACTGATTAATCTTATGATTTAAGTAGGGGACACCGATACTTACAGGTAAAATAAGAAATATTAATCATATAAAATGGTAACTTTGGGAGGGGAACAATAAAGCTCTAATCTACATGTTGCCCATCCTCTACATGATCTATCTATTTGCGTTTTGACGTGCCTGATGAAGCTGGACGTGGTTGAGCTGTGAAACGGCCATTTGCTTGTTAGTTGCCTGTGTGAAGGTTTTATAACCAAATACGATAATAAATCACACAGGTGAACCTGTTGGCTGCACACCATCACAATCTGTGGCTGCATGTAAACGTTCTGGGCATTGTCAGGGAGGGAGTTTGCTCGTAATGTTGGGCAACTAAATGTAACGATAGACAATAGGAGCTGTACTTTTATCCCCGTAGCCGGCAATGTGCTCTCGCGAGAGTGGGGGTTCGGCGCAAGTCAGAGTCAAGTCTCAAATCACTGAGGGCAAATCTAAAGTCATTGTTTGTGCGACTTAGATGCGATGGTCATGATGGTCTCACCATCACGAGGACATTTCAATCAGTTATTTACAATATTATTTGTAATAAGTACCTAGAACAATGTGAAGGTTGGCTTTGATGCGGTCAATGAAAAAATTGTACATGGAGAGGGGTGTGGGGTCAATCTTCTTTCCCTCTATATGGGCAACACCCAGCATTTTCTCAATAATGCTGGCTCGTTCATCTGCGGGAAAGATGTTGGGCACGTCGCCTGTGTTTAGGAGCATGTTTACATCCTCAATGAATGCTTCATCCTTCATCTGTCGATCACTAAAGAGGAACACTGTGCTTTTACCCTCCACACCAGCCTCTAGCATTAGACATTTCAGGTCGTCCCGCCACTCTGACATGCCATAGCCCTTGGTCAATTCAATCTGGAAGAGACTGTAGTTGTTGATGAATGTGGCCAGCTTGGTGGCACTCTGCCTGCCTGACCCACCAATGCCAACCAGCAGCAGATGCCCATTATCCTGCTTTAGCACACGGCAAATGTGTGATATGTGTTCAATGGCGAACTTGAAGAGGACGAGTGACATAGGAGCTTTGCTGATGTTGTTGAACTCGTCAAGGTAGAACTCCATGACTTTGGTGAGGGCCTGGAGGTCCGTGACCTCATCATACACATGTGCAGCCGAATCAGGCTTGGCATAGTCACCATAGAACAGGCTTCGAATGTGTTCATCAGTTACATTTCCAGTTGGAGTGAGGTGGCTGAGGAGCTAGGTAGAAAACACAATTAATAATGTGTTTAGAATTACCCAATTCTTTCAAGTGGTGGCTGATACAGTTACCTTATCCAAACTTTGTCTGAAGAAGGTAGATGTTCTCTCCTTGACAATGTTGAAGAAGTTCTCTCTGTCCTCATTATCAATGAGACCATCATAAAAAACACGATATACCTCATGTATCCATAGTCTAATGAGTTTATCTTCATCCTGTATGTGCACAAATTATTAAGTCAGTGGTTAATGACACAGAAGGCTTGGAGTACAGTGTAAACACATGACTGATTCTGTGTTTCCTCTTGCCTGTAGGTGTGTATGTGGACAGAGCAGCACCCCTTTGATGACTCTGCTGAAGTGCCTGAGGTTGAAGATGTAGTGGGATTTGGATGGAGTCGGCAGAAAAACCTTGATTGCATCTTTATACACTGCCATCGTTGCCTGGACCATGATCCTACCCAACCTATATACACAAAATCAAAGGCTTTACATGATTGTACATACATGTTTGAGGTATTCATTTATTAATTTTTTTCCAACAATATAGAACATGGGTAAGAATTAGGCTACATTTATTTCCAACAATATAGAACATGGGTAAGAATTAGGCTACATTTATTTCCAACAATATAGAACATGGGACAAGAATTAGGCTACACCTGTTTTATTTTAGAATAGAATTTCATTAGCTGTTAAAGAAAGTCCTTTACATGGTCAGGTTGTTTCCATTTGGAGGATGTCAGATGGTTTGAAGTTTGTTAGGGCCATTTTCTCATTAAGGAGAAAACCCACTGATATTTGTCCGTCATTCCAACATGCCAAGTTTGTAATCTGCTCTGGTTCTTCAGGACAATAAAGCAGCAGACCTACTCACCTGCAGAGGCTAGCATCAGACCTTTTCCCAAAGTGCCAGTCTGTAATAGAGCTGAAGATCTTACTGAGTGTGTCATCATCAAAAGAATTGACTGACACAATGTTTAGGTGCCGTGTAAAACGTCCTAAGGGTGACAAAGGATGAAGATAATGACAGGAATTTATGATACCATTTATGACATTGTATTCATACATACCTGTGACATCATTTCGACCACCTCCGGGAAGACCCATAGCTGACACAAACAGGACATCTGCGATATCCAGGCGAGACGTGTCCTTCTTATCATACCAGTGTCCATGGTCTATCCAGTGTCTCAGCAGCTCAATTGGGGGCTGAGCACCATAGATCTCTTTTGCTGGCATATTCAGGTCATCTACCAGTAAAGAATATGTTTATGAATTGTGAGTCCTTGATTTATTGATTGTATGTAATGTTCTAATAACCATTAGCATAAAACTAATGACTTTAATTAAACAGTTATAGCCTATATGTCTTTTTCAGGACATTCAAATCTCCTGAATTTTTTATATGATGATGATGATGATGATGATGAAAACTCTTCATTGCGGTTGCAATACACAATGTCACTAGTCACAAGTACCAGCAAAAAACTGGCCAACAACCAGACTGTACATATACACAATAGAAACCCACCCACAAAGATGACACACTTCTTCCCCATGGGTGGGCCAAACACCCCTTTGCTTCGGCGGTCAAGCTTAGACATGATAATGTCTTGTGTCTGATTGGCTGAGGTCTGAGCAGAGAAGTTGAGACAGAACGGTGTGTAGCGGTCTTTAGGCAGGCGCATCAGGAAGCTGGAAGTAATGACAGACTTCCCTGTGCCCGTGGGACCAAGAAACAGCACAGGCACTTCGTGTGCCAGATAGGTACGCAGGAAAAAGAGCTGGCGGGCTGTTTCCATGGTCGGGATAATGACATCTGAAATCTGGAGTACATTTTTGACGAGCACAGATATAATTTGTTACATTTACTCACATAGCTAATATAGTAGAACTGTGTTCAGAAGCCAGTAAGTTTATATATGTATGAATTTTAGGGAGGATTTGGGTGTGTGTGTGTGTGTACATACATTTGCTGTAAGAGGAATTGTGCTCTCCTCTTTGGTAATGGAGTCAGTCCATACATTCCACTGGCCAGGACCCTGCTTGTTAAAGTAATAGTCATAGATGGTGCCTGATAAAGAGAAGTAAACTGTTATCTCAGGTTAAAACTTGGACTTTAAAGATATCTGCACAAAAATATTTTAATGTGTTGTGAAGTGTGTTGTGAAGTGGACATGTAACCTTTCTCAGGAAAGACATTGTTCTTAGTGAGTTTGACGGTATTTGGCCGTGGGTGTTTGTCGTTCATCCCCATGATCAGGTTCCGGAAAAAGACATCAAATGTCTTCCTGCTCTCGCCGTTTATGGTCCCGCCGACAGTCCAGACCACAGCGAATAGGAACAGTCCTTGTAGCCACAGGATTATGTGCTGACTTGACATAGACCCTTCACCAGAGTCACCAATCTCATCTGAATGAGATGAGAGTACATATGAATACACACACTCTATAAAACAGTGTGAGTCCGACGTTTTAGTGTTCATGCAAATGCCTCACCCATTAGGCAACTGTAAAGCCTCATGAGGCTGCTTGCCAGGTGGATGGGGGAGGTCTTCACTAGGCACCGACACTCATGGGTAATGTAGTCTAGACAGGGTGGCAGCAGCCAATCAAACATGTCCCTCACCTATAAAAAGTTTGTACAAAAAGCATAAACATCCACCAAAGTACAAATACTAACAATTCTACAACTACTCATGCTATTATGTATGTGAGAGTACATTTTGTGTGTACACTTGAGTGTCTCACCAATTCTTTGTGCTCGGAATTCAGACTGCTGGGAAGTGAGTTAATGTAAGAGTCTCTGAGAGGAGTCCATCCTAACTGATGGGGCTCCATGTAGATCATTCCACACCTGTGTACACACAAACACATTTACGCATGCATATTCACAAAAATGTTTTTATTTAGAGCATGTCTTCTTGTTTCTTACCTGCTAACAGTAGCAGGAGACGCCTGCTCCAGGTCAGCAGGCTCAAAGATCAAACTCATTTTAGGACTCATCTGGATGATCTCACCACTCATCAGGCACAGCTGAAAATGAAATGTTGAATTAATGAAAACACTTCATTCTTATGGAACAATGATCAAAATAATATTGTATCCAACATTTTAATAACTTTATCCAAAACTTGCTTTCTTGTTGTCGTCTAGCACAGTGTTCATGTTTTCAATCCAGACAGCATCAATGGGGCCGTCAAACACGATCCACTGGCGGTTTTCTGAGGTGGACTGGGCCTGTTCCCGGAATGAGGTGGCCAGCACTCCATCCGACCACTCATGGCTGACCATGTCAAAGCAGCCATAGAGTTGGCCCATAGTGATAGCCTTGGGGTTAATGATCCTGAAGTCCACCGCGAACTCATCCATCTGCCCAGCTGGGGATCCAAAGCAATGCAAGTTGATGGTTTAGATGGAGAAACTGAAAAATGTTTTTTACTATCATTTAAAGGTCCCCTGATGTGAAACCTTTTTTTGCTTTTATATCGGTCTTAGTGGTCCCCTAATACTGTATCTGAATTCTCTTTCAGCCTTGGTGCAGAATTACAGTCAGTCCCACAACAAGATTTCCCCAGGACTCGCCGTTTCAGTGTCTGTAGCCTTAAATGCTGATGAGAAAGAGGGTGGTAGTAGCCTAGTAGGTAACACACTCGCCTATGAACCAGAAGACCCAGGTTCAAATCCCACATACTACCAGTGTCCCTGAGCAAGACACTTAACCCTGAGTTGACGCTCTGATTGACGCTCTGGATAAGGGTGTCTGATAAATGCCCTAAATGAGGAAGAGAGCGGTGAGATGAGGAGGAGATGTTTGGCAATACATGAAGTTTTTCCAGAAAGAATTTAATTAACCCACTGGTTTTTCAGAGGCTCATGTGATGGAACTAGAAAATACATTTTTGCTCATTTTTACATCCAGTCACTGAGCAATTACAATGCTTCGTATGATTAGAAGCCATGATGGTCGGTGAAGTTACTTTTTTAGGGGAGGGGTTCTCTGGATACTGTCCCCACACTCTGCTCCCCCGGTGCCCACTACCAAGGGTAATAAGTTAAACACAGAGGACACATTTTGTTGTCCATGGATGTGTGTTGGATTACGTTTGACTGTGTGTATGGACACTAACCACCATGCAGGTCCCCCAAAGCACCAGCTAGTACTTTATATGATGACGTCTTTCCTCCCATGGGGTCTCCAACAATCATAAAGCCATGTCTTACTAGCATCATCTCATACACCTACAAACACACACACAGATGAGTACTAAAATTAGGTGTAGCTGTTTTAATGAACGAGTTCCGCAATAACACCTGTATGATTTTACTGATGAACCAGGGCACTGGCTGCAGCAGGAGTTTAGCAATGTTGTCATGCAGAGACTTCAGCAGAAGCTCATAGTCTGGTTTTGGGAGGACCACATCAGGGAAAAGATCTGAGATTATACCCTGAGAAAACACACACATATGAATGAATGATAATTCACAGACACAAAGTCTCTCTCTCACTCGCTCATTTACACACACCTGGAAGAGAGGGATGTCCTGCGCAAGGAATTTGGCCATGTTGACATCCATGAGAGCACGCAGAAGAAGCACGCTCTCATTCTCCTGGGGGTATTTCAGCTTCAGGTTCCCAGCTGCAGTGAGGACAGTCTTCACCGCACGCATCCCATAGTCATAATGATGCTGCGAAGACAACAGCTCGGAACACAGTCGATAGGTTGCCACAATCTTCTGAGCCAAGCTATCAAAAAAATAATAAAGCAGTTCAACCGCTTGTTTTTTTCTGCATTGACTAATTAATTAATTCATTAATTGAGTGACTGATTACCTGTGGGATTCAGTGAATCCCATTGAGTAGAGCGAGATCTCTCCAATCAAACCATAATCTGGAACCATCATTGCTACGGTCCGAAACAGAGCCTGAATCACATTTATGAAAAAAGTCATAAATGAAGCACATTTATGAAAAAAGTCTACTAATATCTGCATTCTGTGAATAGAGAGTGAAAGTGAAGGGAATAGCTCTAGAATAGTTTTAATAGGTCAAATAGTTCTAATAGTTGGATATTGGTTTTTACCTTTAGGTTATCAGGAAGTTCTGCACGACCAGCGTAGCCAGGGTTCATGGTGATGAAGACACAGCAGGTGGGGTTGAGTGATAGTTCGGTGCCTTCAAATATGAAACGCTTCAGGTTGTGAGCGATTGCCTGCTGGATACTTAGCACCTGCTGGGCCACGACTGACAGAACCTCTACCTAACACAATAATTACATTTAAAAAGTCAGTCTGTACTGACTACAGCATTTGACTGTACAACTTCAGCATTTGAATAAATGGAAGAGGAATCAGCAACACAATAATTTCGCTTTTGGTATACAAAATGTAATTTAATTTGAGATTTAATATATTTTTTGAGATAAATAAAAGATAATAATTGTTGCCTTGCACCTGATTAGGTAGTACTGATCACTCCAAGCTAAAGCCAATTAAGCACGAGTGATCAGGAATCCTTAAAAGAGCTGCTTGCCACCCAGAAGCACCTATTAATGTGGTCTGAACGCTGTTACATAGTGTTTTTGTTCCTAACTTTAGGTCACAGGATTGTTTATGTTTATTTTCTGTTCCCTTTTTCTGGCCCTCATGCCGGTTTCATTTGTGTTAAAATAAAATCCTGCTTCTGCGGGAAAATTAAAATGTTCTGCTCCTGCGCCTCCTTCCCCTTACAGTTGATAACATTTATAAGTTTGAGATGTTTTTAGATTTAAATTTCGATTTGTACCTTAATTGGAAAACAGGAGGTATTAGTATAAGTAAATACATCTCACACCATAATAACTAACCACATACAGTGATTAGCAATATCCAAAATAATAAATAAATAGATAGATAAATAAATAGATAAATGATTCTCACTTTTGCATTTAATCCATTTTTTTTTTTCTTGTGAAATAAGCCTTTAGGCATATTCCTTTAGGCATATTCTTAGTAATGACATTAGGTATCCATGGTTTTGCAATGTATTGAAGGTGAAGGTGAAGTGATTGTCATTGTGATACAGTGCAGCACACAGTGCACACAAGGAAATGTGTCCTCTGCTTTTCACCCATCACCCTTGGTGAGCAGTGGGTGGGAACGGTGCTTTGCTCAGTGGCACCATGGCAGCTTGGGATTTGAACAGGCAATCTTCTGATACTTCTGCCACCACTGCCTGATTAGCCTTGTATTCCAATGTATTTGCAATGTATGTAAGTCTTACCTCTATGCGGTTGAACTCATCAAAGCAGGCCCAGGCTCCAGACTGGGCTAGGCCCTTGAAGAATTTACTCATTGCGATATAATCCAACCCATCAGAGCAGTTAAACACCACACACTAGCAAGACATCAAGAAAAAGGTATAAGCTGTAGTAAAATTCATATTTGCATTCTACTCCTGTAGTGATATAGTGTGTTGGAGTGTTGAATGCATAAGTGTGTGTGCGTGTGTGTTTGCATTGGTAATATATGCATTCACCTGTTTTGCTAGGGCTTTGGCTAGGTCTTTTGTGGTCTCAGTTTTGCCTGTTCCAGCTGGGCCCTCTGGAGCCCCACCAAGATTTAGCTTCAGCGCCCCCATCAAGGTCCTAGAACATTCAAATGTTTTATTTAAGAGATTAAGTGTTTTAAGAGAAAATGTAGATGCTGCACATACAGTGTGTGTGCACTTTACCTGTAACAGCGGTCAGTGAGAGGCGTGATGACCAGACGTGGTGAATTGCCCAAGTACTCATATCCATATTTAATGGTGGTAGTGATCATCCTCAAGTGAACATCACCCTCCTCCCAATAGTACCTGAGCTGAGAGAGCCACTGGAAGTCGTTTAGAGAACAAACACGGTCCTGAGCCAGCTTACACACCACATCACGTGCTATACGGGGAAAAAACGCACATAAAAATCTTCAGCCATTATATATAATATATATGCTGGTGTCTTCCTCCTATAAGTCGCTTTGGATAAAACTGTCTGCAAAATAAAGTAAAGTAAATAAAGTAAAGTAAAGCTGTGTATGTGTATGATGTTCACAAGTCACCATGGACGTCAATGACAATCAGCGCTCCCAGGGTCATCCTGGCTCCACTTGGAAGCTTGCCTCTCACCATGTCCACAATATCAGCTATCTGAGCGTTACTTTGCGCAACATAAGCCTGCATATTCAAACAAATAAAAACAAATAATTCAAACAACTCTCAGATCCTTTCTGTTACCCCCCAACCTTCGCAGAGTCAAAACAACGTATCAGATGAATGTTAAACATATTCTGGTATGCATGATCTCACAGCTAGTCTGTTGGTTTGAATTGCGTTGGAAACTTCACAGGTCCAGTAGATAGATGAGGTACAGATGACCGTCTGACCAGGCCATTCCAGCACCCAGTGTGTCCTGGGAACCTGTTAACAGATCTGCATTTTTACAGATGTCCACTGTACACACGTCATGACAACACAGGAGGCAGTAGACAATGCATATTAGATGGACAGGATTGATAAGGTTTTTTACAAATGTAAACCAAATATCTTTGAGGAACAGGAAATGTATTTTAGTTTTTATGCTGCAAATCATATCAGAGCCTCAGAGCTGTTTCATCTGATTTAAGGGAATATTGGCAACCTGGTTATAATCACTAGTCATATATTTTACCGAATAGAAAAATCCTTTTCCGAATTCTGAAATGAAGGCTGTGTACCTGAGGGTAATTCTGCATTCCTCTGTAGATAACATCTCTCATACTGATCAGCATCATCTCCTCTACCTGTAGCAACCACTTTTCCACCATCCCCTACAATACAAACACACATTTTCCACTCTTTTCCAATCAAAAGGACAATCGGTCATCACTAAGACTAAATAAAATAAACTATACATTAGCTTTGGCAGGGTAGATGGTCTGGGTGAAGGGCACCATCTCCTTTTCAGTGCTGATCATGCCAGTGATCTCCAGATCGGGGCTAAACTGCAGTTTAGTTATGCCCTCAAAGCACTTCTTCAGGTGCGGTTGAACACGCAGAGGGTCTTTGGTCTCAGAGAGAATCTCTAGCAACTCATCATTGGACAAGAAGAAGAACCTGTAGCAGGGATTGATAGCCAATGTTGTTCACCATGAGAGTTAACCCTTATGTAATGTGATTTTATTCTGTGTACAAAGTGCTACTGTAGTGTAACTGCACATTTTAGTAAATGTTCAATCAGATAGATTTAGTTTGAGATGTTCCAGCATAATATAATTAAAACATATGAAAAGGTGTAGGGCTCTGTGTCATGTGGTGAGAATGAACCCACCTTCTATGACCATGTATGGGCTATGGACTAAAAGAAAAATGAATGTGGAGAGTGCATGCAAAATTATATCACCTGGGGAAGAAGAGTCTCTTTTTCTCCAGGTATGCATTGAGACCTTTCTGAATTTCCTCCAGAAATGTATTGGACTCTTGCAGGTGATTAAGCATGTTTGGCTGAGATGTGGCCACCAGCACATGTGTGTCCTTCATCTACACATGTACACACAGATCTTATTATTGACATTAAACAAACTACATATATTCACAGACACACAATAATAATATATACTTGAGCTCTCCAACATCATATACACATGAAAGTGAAAGTGAAACACTGCAGCTGCAACTATCACCTAAGTGAGCAGTGGGCAGCCGTGAAAGGCGCCTGGGGAGCAGTGTGTGGGTACCTTGCTCAGTGGCACCTCGGCGGTTCAGAGATTTGAACCTTCTGATTACGGGTCCGCTTCCTTACCCGCTAGGCCAACCACTGCCCCATACTACCCACATGCTCACCACTTCAGAAATTATGTTCTTCCAACAACTGTCAACGATCCCAAACTTGCACCCCTCCTCAGGCATCTGTGCAACAATGTCCTCTGAACTGAAGATGGGCTCCAGGTACAACCATGTTGCCTGGCATGACAGCATTGCATCCAGGATGTCCTGCATCATCAACAACTTCTCTTCCCATTGCTGAGAGGCAAAAAGAAAAAAAAAGGTAGTGAACAAACATGTAACTATACTGCTTAACTAATTTTTAGTTGTGTATTAGGTAAACAAGACTTATTTAAGACTTAATTTTATACAATAGTTATGAACTAGACACAAAACTAGGATCAGATATTAGTTTAGTCCAATTTCTGCATGGTACACCTGTACTAAAGTATATCAGTTTGAGTTTATCTATGAGCAGAACCGTGTAATTACCTTACAGTTAGCTTCGATGGGTTGGATGAAG
The DNA here is from genome assembly GCF_900700375.1 of Denticeps clupeoides. NCBI lineage: Eukaryota > Metazoa > Chordata > Actinopteri > Clupeiformes > Denticipitidae > Denticeps > Denticeps clupeoides. The sequence goes on from NC_041710.1 coordinate 4,316,725, forward strand.
GGAGATGCACGCATTGTTTGAGTTTTTATGATGTGATCATCCAGCATAGTCTGAATATCATCTACTGCTGACACAACACTCGTACCCTAACCAAAAAAAATCATTAATTTGTATTACAGCACAAAATTACAAACAGTATGTCTGAATGACACTCCCAATATTTAAAATAAATAATTATTGAATTATGCTATGGATTCATAACTCCTCTTTCCACTTCAGTCATTTTCTCCCCTTTGTATTGCAAAAGGAACTTTGATTCTCTTTTGTTCTCCACTAGGGGGCTCTTTATGCATTTGAGTTCACAACTTGAACTTCTAACCTCATCAACCGTGACTCTAATTTGCCAAATTGTTAAAGCAGTTAATCAGGAAAGCTGAGCTGTAGTGCAATATGATAGCATGTAATATTGACTGGGTCAGGTACAGTTGCACTCAATAATACACGACGCTCACATGACAGATTTTAAAGTGGGACAAGGTTTCCTGACTAATATCTGCAAATATGCACAGTACGGGCCACAAATGCAGGACTTTAAAAATAGCAGTGCAGGGCATTTGTCAGTACATTTCTACAAATTGAACATGGATGTATTAATCACTAAACTGAAAACTGACTGTAAAAAGGAAAGCAACTGAGTTCTCTAAGTGCACCAATATCCTGCAAGCCTATCCAGCAAGTGCATATGAAAACATATGTGCATATTATGATTTTATATCTGAACAGTATTACAACTGATGCATTTTAAAACAGAAATAATATGCACTGCCCTGTATATACCAAAGTAAAGCAGTGCCGAGCATGGATGGTGTTTGTGTGCATGTACTGTATGTGCTCATGCATGAGTGTTACCGTGTCTCTGTACTGTTTAAAAGTAAAGTTCACTTCAGCCCAATCAGCCTTCATTTTGTCCAGGGCTTTCTCTAGAGAGTACTCTTTACTGGCCTTTGCTCCAATCTCCTCTACCCTAAGACACAAAAAAAAAGGTTAAATAGTAGCAAAACACTTGAATTGTACTGTATTGTTAACACAGCTCTTTACACTTATGTAATAGATTCTTACTCGCTAGAGAATTTGGACAGGCCAAGCTCCACCATGTTCAACAGAGATGTGTCTTTGTCCGGCTTCACAGTAAAACCCACAACCTCACTGATCTGCACATCAAACAGCATGAGCCACAGTAATTGAGAGGGCAAGAGCCAATATGGCTGTCAGTTGGTAGCCATCAAAACAGTGATGGATGAAAGTGAAAGTGAAAGTGAAGTGATTGTCTTTGTGAAAAACTGCAGCACAGCACACAGTGACACAACGAATCATGTCCTCTGCTTTTAACCCATCACAAGGGCAAGAGAGCAGGGCAAGAGAGGGCAAGAGCCAATATGGCTGTCAGTTGGTTGTCAGTCAGGAGTGCTTTGCTCAGTGGCACCTTAGTGGCTCGGGATTTGAACCGACAAACCTTCCGCTTCCTTAACCGCTAGTCCAACACTACCCTGCTAGGCCAACACTGCCCCAGTCAGGAGTCAGGAAGAAGGAAAGAGAATACAGGAAACACAAATGTGAAATCAAACAGAGACAGAAAATATTAGTGACCTTCTCCCAGTGAAGGTCTTTAATCCCGGGGTTGCAGATGGTGGTGAGTATGGGCAGGTGCTGTTTGAACTTGTCAATCTTGGCTCTGAAGCTTTCAGCCACACGTCGAGGGCCTGGCTGCTCACTGAACGACTTGGTGAGTTTGTACATGCATCTCCACATTGTGTCCAGGTCTTCAGAGACCCGCTCTGCATTAAGCTCTTGGAACGGACCTACAACATGGCCACACAATGTTGACCAGTCTTGCAGACACCTCATTTGTTGTGCAGATGTGTGTGGTACCATTCATCCAGATGTGTGAGTTGTTGTGGTAATCCAGGGCAGTCGTCCACAACTGATCGTATGGCTGTTTGCTGCTCAGCAGTTTTTGCAGCATGGGAAACTCACTCTGTTCCCTTTCCAGCAGACTCTCTTCGTTATTAATGTTCTGAAAATACAAAACACAGACATGCAAATATGAAAAAAATGCCCATTATGTTTTGTGGTCAAAACATGTGGTTAACTAAATGATCATAATGTTATGGTTGCAATGTAAAAAGAGTATAGGGGGTAACAGGGGAAATGTGTGTGTTAGTTGGTATGTGGTTTACCTCCAGCTCTTTTATGGCAGCACTGAGTGAATTTGTTAGCTGCTTGAGCTTCTCCACGTTATTGTTCATCTCCTCCAGACTCATCAGTTCTCTCTTCTTAAAGCTCTCCAACTCTTTAGAGATTTGTTGCAGCTTCTGTTCAAACTCTGCGATCCTGAGTGAGGGAGTGATCGAGATCACTGATCCATGGGGTTCTTTATGAATCTGTGCGTGTGTGTGTGTGTGTGTGTGTGTGTGTGTGTGTGTGTGTGTGTGTGTACCTTTTCATTAACTGTTCCTCGGCAACATCTCTCCTAGAATCAACTTTATCTTTACTGCTGTCCAAAATGTCCTTGATCTTCTGTGGCCAGTGGAACACAGTGGCATTCAACTTCAAATCTGCAACTACAGACAGAGGATGTGAGTGGAAGAGACTGTCAAAATAAAAAGCAATCAGGAAGAAAAAGAATGAACTCAAACACACACTCTCACCTGGAAGTGCGGGGTAGTCAAGAAGAAAACAGAGGCGATTAAATGCCTCCCCAACCTCATTCTGCAGCGTGTGAACAGTGACCTCACTGGTCTGTCTAAGGTACTGGCCCAGAGCCACCAGCTCCTCTGTGTTAGTGGGAACTCTGCTGATTGTTTCGACAATCTCATCATAGCGGCAGCAGATGCTGCAGAAAGAGACTCAGAATTTACATGTGTTTCAGCAGACAACTGCAACAACAATCATTTTAACTGTATACTATGAGGCAGTGGTGGCCTAGCAGCAAAGGAAGGGTTGCGGGTTCAATACAGAGAACCGCCAAGGTGCCACTGAGGTCCCCTTGATCAAGGTGGCGTCCTTGGACCCTGCTTCATAGCTGCCTACTGCTCACTAAGGGTGATGGGTTCAATGCAGAGGACATATTTCGTTGTGTGTCACCATGTGCTGTGCTATGCTGCTATGCTGTGCAATCACTTTGAGACATTTTGAGACATTTGCTGCATTTGACAGACTTATTATATAGAATATTGGACATAAACTAGACATGGTAACCATAGTCTGAGCATCATATTTACAGTAAAATGTAATTTAGTACTTTAGAAGTAATTTGGAAGTGCTAGATTCTTTTCCTGTGGCCAATTGAAATTAATGAATTATTTTTCAGCAGGTAGGTGTATGGTCAACTACAAAAATTCCTTCCACTCACCCTTGATTTAACTGATTAGTATGTAGCGCATATACTTAGTTGACAAATTCAAGACAAAAGTCTTTTATCTTTGAACCTGATCAGAAATTCTAGAAGATAAAAAAACACTGATAATATTAATGAAATAATAATTATAAGAAGTCTCTAACTAGCAATCCTGGAATGATCATCATGGTTTATTCACAATCCACTTCAAAATGACTGATAAAAATGCATCTCTCTGTTGAGAGGAACTGTGGGGAGTGTGGTCTCACCGCTCATTGAGCATTCGGTTCTCATTGACAGTGTGTGTAATGAGAAGGTCTTTGAGGCACAGGGCACGATCACAGAGGCCTTTGTTCAGGCTGACCACATCCAGGCAGAAGAGTGAGAGTGGAACACTGACACGTAGGGAAGAAATCTCATCCCAGATATACTCGATACTCTTGATTTTCTGATTTAGAAACAGACCACAATATGTATGAAATTAAAGAGGTCTTACATGGCAGTAACAGAGCTTTAGCAGAAGCACAGATGTTTACTGAACAAAATGAAACGCATATGTATTCATGTGGGTATGTGCATACTTTAGTAAAACCCTGAAGTGAGTGTTTTTCCCTCATGAAAGAATTAGTATCCTCTTTGAAGGAGTTATCCAGTAGACCGCTGTACTTTCTATAAAACTCCAAATATCTGCCAGTCAAAGACACAAACATATTAATAATATATAATAATATAATAATAATACTCTACATTTAAAGCAGGTTAAACACCAAAAGTTATAAATAAGTGCTGGGCAATATATATAATACTGAATCATGAACATTCATATTCTCATCCATTTAAATTTCATGAATATGGCGAGTGCATAATGCGTACTCTCTTGCATCATTTACAGTATTATTAGCATACATATGACACAATACACAACTGAATTAGCGAAACATTGCCCATAATAATGAATTGTTTACACACACATACTTTTGTGGTCCCACAGAGTTTCTGAGGAAGGTCTCTCTGGCTTGATTAATCATGTCTGTCACAAACATCTCATCAGGTCTAACAGAATGAAGCTTCAAGTTCTGGTCATGAATCTCAGGGAAGAGATTACACTCCACCTGAGAATGATGCATGCATACACTCATACTGTAACCACTCAGAAGCAATTATATTATTAGTATGAATATCTGCTTATACAGTAAATGCGTAAGGACTTTTGGTACCCGGGGCAGGTTGTGTGAGCTTGTTATGATCTTGGTAAAGGCGCTTTCTATGAGGCTGCGGCCCTGATCCAGGCTGGGGCTGAATGTGATCCACGGCTCTTCCAATCTCACCTTCAGCAGTAGCAACGGCGACTGAGGCGACTCCAACTCATCATACACACCTCTAAAATCATTACCGTCCTACACGACGGGACATGAACACAGAGGTCAAAGGTCAATATCACTACAGCAGTTTGATCCAATGAGCCAATAATGTCAGCGTATGTTAGGAGTGTGTTACCTTGTGCACTTGAAGAAAAGTGAGCAGGTCCTGTAGCGAGGTAGCCACCAAGCTGCGTAGCTGCAGCGACATCAGTGCTGCCACACAGGCAAAGAACCCCTCAGCTCTAACAGGAGCAGCCTTCTCATTCTGAGGTACAAATCCCAACCACAAATCCTTATGCGTCATAAACAGAGATGCACAGGCGGGGAGCCATCTGCACACACACACATCAAGGTTCAACTTGTCATGTTCATTCCAATGTCATTCTAGAGAAGTAGGAAATATTTATTAGAAATACCAATCATGTATGTTTAGAAGTCCTAATATCAATGATATTGATAGATATGCACTGAATAAAGTTAACTGTTGTTTGTTTAATGTGTTTTTCTTATTACAGTAGTTTAAGTAGTTCTTTTAAACTAAGATGTCTAATTTATGCTTATGAGTAAATTGCTTCTTTTTTTAACTTTACTATAATCTACTGACAGTAGGTTTGTTTAGTTTATCCTCTTTATGGTAATTATAACATTTTCGGTCTGCCAGATTACTTCAATTTTTTCTCAGTGTTTCTTCTTCTTTCAGTGTGGTTGGTAATGTTTGTTGGAGTACATCCACACACAGAGCACATAGATTAATGATGCAAATAAACCCAAATCTTGTATTTGAGAAATAGGATGGAAAAAAAGGATAAATGAAAATATCATAAAAGAAACAAAGAATGTTCAAATCACTCTGGAGGTGCAGGCATACATTACGGGGGCAGTGGTGGCCTATGTCAGGCCTATTTCATTGCTGAATGTTTACAAAGTTTTAGTTTTAGTTAGTATAGTTTAGTTTAGTGTGTACAATATATACATATATATATTTTTCTTTTACGATTGCACTATGGGGGGGTCTGTGTGAATCTGTGTGTATATTTCAATTCATGGTTTACTGTGCGTACTGTTGTCCTCTGTTGAATCTTGAATACTTCCTGGTGATTTCATTTGGGACAAAAAAATAGGTCAATGAGAACAATGGCCTCCGTGGCAACTTTGCATTGTTGGGGAGTGCGTGGCAATTCAGCAGTCATGCAGTCAAATGTATGCTTGATTACCCCATTAAAATCCCACGAATCATCATCATAAAATGTTTGGTGTTATCCATTTTAGGCTATGCTGGACCAGAGAATGAAGAAAATACAAAAAATATTCTGCTTATAATGAGTAGAAACATTGTAAAAATACTGTAAATCAATACAAAATTAACATAAATCTTAAATTGGCCATATTATGTGCCCTTTATTTGTTCAGATTTCTAAATGACCCTTAAACCATGTTTATAAGAGCATCATTTACTTGTTCGACTCACTGGTTGAGTAGTTGCTCCCTGGTTATTTGACACTGTCTTTGCACAAATTCTTCAAACTCTTCCGGCATCAGGGGTAGATTTGCAGAGAAGAGATCGGCTGTCTGCACAAACCGCAGAGTGGAAAAACTGCACACACACAGTTACAGATAGTGTAAGTAGCATCATTACTCATGTAACAGCATAGCCCCGCAGAGGGAATAAACTTCAAACATGCACTGATTCATTTTGTTCTTTTTAATCAGGTTGTGACACTGGGCTGAGCGCTGTAGAGAACTACGGCCTGTTCAAAACCACTGACACCTGATATCACTAATACAGACACACACACAGCTACCTGAATCCATCCCCAGATGTAATTACTGACTTCTGATACTCTCCAAGTTAAAAGCTGGTCTATGAAAGTAATTCTAGAAATCTTAAAAAAGTCAATGATGCTGTGTGTGTATGCGTGTGTGTGAGAGCAAGATAGAGAAAGAGAGGCGGTAATATTTCTGTGCCTCACTGCACCAATCAGCCTGACAACAGGGCCCTGTTATAAGAAAAAAACGGCAGCAGAATTAACGTGCTGCATGCTGCATTAACGTGGTACCTGAGACTGACCTTTATGTTTAAGTTGTTTCAGTTCCTGTCGACTTGACAAATGTCTGTGGGTTGTTAAAGTTTTGTGTTCAGTTTATAATAAAATAATTTTTTTCAATGGCAACCTTCTCACAACCTTTGTGAACCCCGGTTGTGACACTCACATTCCTGCTGCTGCCTCTCTACAGTGTTTGATGGAACCTGATTCTGGAAGGATCCTTAATTGCTGCAGGTTCTGATTTCAATTATTCTCACTGTACTAACACTGTCCTTTAACATTGCTGTAGTGGAACATTTCTCACAAAAACATAAATGTAATGAAATGGCAGAGATTGTGTGACACCTCCAATCGGCATTTGAAGGTACAGACCTGTGACGCATTTAACAACACAAAATAATATGTAATAATATGCATGTGTTTGTACCAGCTGATCCAAAGCTCCTGTAAATGGACCATGATAGGGTTAACTGTAAACAGGTGCTCAGCGTGCCAGATGTGAGCTTGTCTGAACGTTCCGGCCCATGGCACCGGTCCCCGGACCACCATGGGAACAAACGTCTGTGGGACACATGAAACTGACAGGCGTTCTCGCTCCGAGGGGTCTTTTAGAATGTAATCCACTGCGCACACACACAGAAAACAGATATCATCAAATGAATGTGAAGATGAACGATAAAAAAAAACAAATACGATGAAAAGAAATAAATAATGATATAAAAACATATTTTTGTGGAAAGGGATAGAGGTTTCCATGGTCGTGGCTGCTGCTGGGCTGTTTTGCAGGAGTTTACCAGAGAAACTACTCCTCACCAATGCTCTTGCGGAGGCTGAAATCATATTCGTTCTTCACCTCCTCAAGGAGCCGTCCCTGCAGCACTCTGTGGGTTTTTTTTAGATGACCTGGCACCAGATCCAGAGTTTTGGTCACCTGCTCGGGTGGTGATGAGGCCACCATGTAGGTAGGGATCTCATTGGTTATGTAGTGCACATACCTCTAGAAACACACACACACACACACACACATATACACAGAGACAGTGAGTGATCATGTAAATATGGTTCATAACATATGGGATACCAGTGATCCAACCAGTGACAAAAAATAACAGATAGTCAGGCAAATATCTGTACATGACAGGACAAGCACCATTCTAATCACTCTTGTTCATGTTCCTCATCCTGTTGCATTTCCCAAACTTGCATCGTCCAACTTACAATCTTTGGCTGAATTGCTGTTGTATATGGGACAACCAGTACAGAACTAGTAACACAAGTCCTAGGGTGGTAGTAGCCTAGTGGTTAACGCACTCGCCTATGAACCAGAAGACCCGGGTTCGAATCCTACTTACTACCATTGTGTCCCTGAGCAAGACACTTAACCCTAAGTTGCTCCAGGGTTGCTTCATTTTGAAACATCAGTTCTTCATATCTACTTACATATCTAAGACATATATGTACATATCTTTAATGACACGATAAGCCTAGGGGATTCTTGTCAAGACTCAGAGTGTCCGTAAAAGAGCAAATTAAACAGACCTGGAATAGCAATTACGGAAGAATAAATTATATCAAGAATACCAAATCATTTAGATCAACAGTGTCAGCTTCAACTAAATGTTCCTTTGCAGTCAGTACAGAGAGATGGGTTGATTGGTAGATAGAAGAATGACCTCCATGTCCCTTTCACTGGGTTCTGTGTCACTCGATGATTCTCTGGAAAGCCTCTGGATTTCCAACTGCTCCTGGGGTGACAGAGGTCTGCTCTGGGGGGCTGCTTGGGATGTGAGGCTCTTGCTGGAGAGCATGGAGACAACAGTCCTACAATAAAAACACAATGGAGCAATGGTCGTCATGCCCCCTGACACTTCCAATTCAAATATTTTAGTTCTATTAAAGATACTAAGTCAAAACTACTGTGTGTGTGTGTGTGTGTGTGTGTGTGTGTGTGTGTGTGTGTTTGTATACCTGCAAGATTGGGGAGAACATTTCTGTCTCTTCTTGGTATAGACATGACTGTGCCCTTAAACACTCAGGAAAATGACTACAAGAAAATAAGACCTTCTAATCAAAATGAACCGGAAACCAAGATTGGGCTATGGTTAAAATATGAAGGAAATATCTCCAATAGACACACATACAAAACACAAGTTGCTGCAAAGGATACTAGGAGAGACAGAGTCCCTGTTCACTGTGGTTAAAGATGAGAAGGTGGGCAGATTAGAGATTCTGAGGTGTTGGGCCCTGGGGCTGTAGTTATTGGCGATTGAGTCAGAACGTGCCCGGTGGTGTCGCTGCTCTTTGAATGGGGCAGCCAGTGTCCGAGAACAGGTCTGCAGTAAGGGAGGGTACTGACTGTGCCGCAGAACCATCTGAACATGGGAACATGACGATGAAGGTTTCAGCATTTATTACGGCCACAAGGTTTACACAATAGGATAAAACAAGACAGCCGCACTTGGTAGTTATCTGTAACTTGAAGAACAGAAGATGGCAACCCTTTTTGTTGGTGTGTAATTATTTCTGTCTCCCAGTTTACAATAGGAAGAGCATAATGATTGACGGCTCTCATGCATGCTACTCCTGCATTCTGAATTATATAAACATTTACATTTTACATTTACAGCATTTATCAGACGCCCTTATCCAGAGCGACTTACAATCAGTATTACAGGGACAGTCCCCCTGGAGCAATTTAGGGTTAAGTGTCTTGCTCAGGGACACAATGGTAGTAAGTGGGATTTGAACCCGGGTCTTCTGGTTCATAGGCGAGTGTGTTACCCACTAGGCTACTACCACCCTATATAAACCCACACCAATCAATATTTCACATGCACTTCTAGTTTAATCCATTTATTCATGTAAACTCTGAGGATTTCTCTGACTTTACGCTTAGCGTGTAGTGCTGTGCATAGCGACAGCTGGAAAACAGTGCCCATAGTGAAGGTCTGAAGATGTGAAGGCACACCAAGCACTGGAGTATTAAGTTTAAGAAATAACATAGCTAGTACAAAATGACACTAGATAATAACTGTCTTACAAATGTACAGGTGTATATTATACCCCTATGTAATAAAATATTCGAAAGCCTGAATATCACCCAACATCCATTAATATTTTGTCACGGTGGGCTGGACATGGCGATGAAGGAGGACGCAGAGGGGTTTAATACAGACTGCACACGACAAGGGAACATTTACATGCAGTGACCTGACGGCGAACAGACACGAACAGGATAGCTTTATATAATTATATAAATATACAACAGGTGAACACGATCAGGGAACATTACACGAGACTAACATGAAACTCCGGTCCGAACTCCGGATCCGGAGTAACCCCCGCCGGTCCGGATCATGACATATCTAATTTTACTCCTTAAAATTCCTAGTGAAGATAAGCAAATATCAGTTCACTGAAATTTAATACAGGTCAAACATAAATATACAAACCTGATAGAGTTCTGACGGCTCAGCAGTGGATGACTGGGGCAGAGGCGGTAACCTTTGCGACTGGCTTGTTCTGGGGATGAAGTCATCTTCGTTATACAGCATCTATGGGATAAAAACACGAACGCAAACCTCTTCGTCACCTTTGTCCTCTCACCTGTCTAATGTCCTAATTTGTATCATACCTTTTAATTAAAACCATTTAAATCACAAATCCACTTTAAAAATGCTTTGTAACAGCCGGTTGCGTTAAATTTTTAAGTATAGGCTGCACGATATGGCACAAAATTAATATTGTAATGTAAATTTAACCATAGATGGTAGACGTATGTATTATTGTATATAATTTGATAAGTAAATTTAAATGTAACTGTTTTTAAAAGGGTGGTAGTGACCAAGTGGGTAACACATTCGCCCCTGAACAATTCGCCCCTGGGCAATTCTACTCGTGGACTTTCTGTCACACCCATAACATAGTGAAATACTGGGTATTTGTATGATGCGAGTGATTATATATATAAAATTTTAGGATTTCTGTATTCAGCTGTAGAGTTTATAAGTAATATTTGCCATGATAGGTTACCAATTTGGAAAAACCAATTCTCATCTAATATGGCCAGGTGTCCTCAAGGTTTACACAAATGGTAAAAACAAGACAGCCGCACTTGGTAGTTATCTGTAACTTGAAGAAGAGAAGATGGCAACCCTTTTTGTTGGTGTGTAATTATTTCTGTCTCCCAGTTTGCAATAGGAGGAGCATAATGATTGACGGCTCTCATGCACGCTACTCCTGCATTCTGGATTATATAAACCCACACCAAATAAAATTTCTCATGCACATGTTTCTATTTTAATGCATTTGTTCATGTAAATCCTGAGGATGTCTCTGACTTTTCGCTTAGCGTGTAGTGCTGTGCATAGTGACAGCTGGAAAATGGTGCCCAAAGTCGCATGCTTTCAGTCAAAGACTGAAGATGTGAAGGCACACCAAGCACTGGAGTATTAAGTTTAAGAAATAACATAGCTAGTACAAAATGACCCTAGATAATAACTATCCTACAAATGTAACAAAACATTTGAAAGTCTGAATATCACCCTACACATAATTACTGAAGTTCACTGAAATTTCATGCATGTCACACATAAATATACAAACCCGTGAGAGTTCTGACGGCTCAGCAGTGGATGTCTGGGGCAGAGGCGGTAACCTTTGCGACTGGCTTGTGCTGGGGATGGAGTCATCTTCGTTATGCAGCATCTATGGAAAAAAAAAAACAGAAGTGTAACCCTCTTCATCACCTTTGTCCTCTCACCTGTCCAGTGTACACATTTTTCACCTCTGAAAATCTACTGTGATCAAATAATCCTCTACCCAAGCTTCCTTCATTCATCTTTTAACCCTCTCACCTGGCTTTATACTGAAGCTTATAATGAAGCTTGTTTACCATGATCCTGGGGACGGCGTGGGGAGACAGTACCTTGCCTGTTGGTGGATTTTGTAACCACTAGGCTGCCACTGTGGCACTGATCAAGGGACCCTAACCCTGACTGGGATGAAGTTACCCAGCTTGGCTGATAACACAAATGACAATATCTGTATTTTGACTACATAATTCCAATTCTAAGTCTGTCGAAGATGACGGCACGGCGATAGCTCACACCGTCCCGTCAGGACCCAAAATTATGCTTTTTCTACCAATGCTTTTTGCACAGTTTTTGTCTTTCAGTGCGCCAAAAAGACACATCTACTATGGAAAAAACTTGCCCTGCTTCGTCATCCTAGTAAACCATCTGGAATAAACCTACAGGATGCCTTCAGTATTTGCACATTTTTACTCTGCACCTTCATGACTTGTTTTGCTGGTTTTTACGCTGTCTGTATTGTCACTCTTGTTAATTCTTGCAATGCCTGTGTCCCGTTTGCACTTTATGTCGCTGTCGTACATGTGCACTTTATTTCAGCAGGTAACGTTGTTGAAATGTTACATACAGCACCAGGATCCGGAGAAACGTTGTTTCGTTTCACTTTGTACTGTCTGACATGCATGTAGCTGAAATGACAAAAAAGCTCAACTTGAACTTCTAGGAAAGTGCACTTTGTAAAGAGATTCTCACAAATTGTATCACACCTTTTAAAACCATTTAAATGACAGTCAGTGTGGAAATGTGAGTTTTTATTTTATTTAAAGTAAATTTTACTGACACTGCTTAATTCTGTAGAAATGTGCAAATAATGTGACATCTTCCAGGTGCTTGAGGTATAAAATAAAGTTTTATTGCTATGCAGCTGCTTTTACCTTGTCAGACCGCGTTTCCATGGTAACCCCGCCGCGGTAATAACCTGCGGTGGGAAGTGTGATTTGTGTCCCGCTCGTCCTTCTTTTGAACTGCGGCGTGGACCGGCGGGCTGCAGCCCACGCGTGTGAACGTGTCGGGTGGCTCCGTCCTGTCAACGCTGCCTTTGTCGCTCGGTCACCGTGCGGCGTCCGGCGCTGTCACTTCCCGACCTGTGGCTGAGGGGCGGCGCGCGTTATTAAAAACGGCGGTGACGTCACCATCCGGGTCTCCCGTTGTCCCTGACGACGGCGGAGGGCGATAACTGCTTGCGTTATTCCACGCGTTATAAGCAACGTTTGTAAGACTGTATTTCAAAGCTAAAACTGGTGCATGCATTTGTAATGTCGTGAAAGTCTCTACTTATTGGAAGCCCGGCATACAAAGCTCAAGATAGTCTGGTCCCTGATTACCAGAGTAGCGCCCACTAGTAGTTACATTTACATTTACATTTACAGAATTTATCAGACGCCCTTATCCAGAGCGACTTACAATCAGTAGTTACAGGGACAGTCCCCCCCTGGAGACACTCAGGGTTAAGTGTCTTGCTCAGGGACACAATGGCAGTAAGTGGGATTTGAACCCGAGTCTTCTGGTTCACAGGCGAGTGTCTTACCCACTAGGCTACTACCACCCATAGTTACAGGGACAGTCTCCCCTGGAGCAGCTTAGGGTTAAGTGTCTTGCTTAGGGACAGGGGGACAATGGTAGTAAGTGGGATTTGAACCTGGGTCTTCTGGTTCATAGGCAAGTGTGTTACCCCTAGGATACTACCACCCCTTCAAGATACTACCTTCCCTGCTCTGGACCAGCCTTCCTACTAATGTTCAGAACTCAGATGCAGCCTCGATATTTAAACCCGGGCTGAAGACCCCATCTTTTCAGCCAAGCATTCCATAACAGTTAAAACTTTATATACTGTGATGCTCATCTCACTTCGGCTGTCCTAGATCAACCACCGGGGCCAATGTCGCACTCGACATGTACAGAGGCATCTACAATAACCACTCAACTACCATAACCCAACAACCTGAGTTTAATCTATTTCTCTAGGTCCTGGTTCCTGGTAATGAGCTTCTGACGAAACGACAGTGGTTTAACAGTTTGTACCAAATATTTGTATAGCTGAAAGAGGCCTAGAAGCTGGGTTATGCATGCTTGTGACAGTTGGAGGGGTTCATAGTAAATTTATTTTTGCGAAACAGTAAAACTCCAATGTAGCAAATCAACACAATAAAATCGACAACCATTTGCATTGAGTTACATAAGGAAAGATGGAATCGAACAACTTTTATTCGTGCTCAGTGTACCTGGACAAGTCCCATTTGTCCAAAAGGAGTGTAGATTAAGAGTTTATTGGAACACCACCCTGGACCCACATAACACGAGAGCGTTTAAAAAAACATTGCCATTTATTGTTGATATGGTTGACCAGGTGTCCTGGGTTGTCAGATTCATTGGCATTCATGATTCCAACAGGATGGTTCCAATATAACCAGAATGGCCGATAGGTTAAGGCGTTGGACTTTAGATCCAATGTCTTCATAAAAAAGTGAACACTGTAATTATACACAAGGTCAATTACACAATCATGTTAAGGCAGGGGTGCTTAGCCTAGCAGATATGGAAGTGGACCCGTAATCAGAAGGTTGCTGGTTCAAGTCCCCACACACTGCTCCCCAGGGGCTTGTCATGGCTGCCCACTGCTCACCAAGGGTGATTGTTAAATGCAGATGACACATTTCCCTGTGTGCACTGTGTGCTGTGCTTCACAATCACTTCATGTTGTATTACATTTACATTTAAGGCATTTGGCAGACGCCCTTATCCAGAGTGACTTACAACGTGCTTTCATGTTCATCATTCAATGAAGCGATAAGTTCTGGTTCACTAGGACCCCGGAATCAGTATTTTGAACCTGATGTGTGCAGCTACTGGAAGCCAGTGGAGGGAACGTTGCAGTGGAAGGTGAAAGAGAATTTAGGAAGGTTGAAAATCAGTCGTGCTGCTGCATTTTGTATTAGTCGTAGAGGTCGGATGGTAAATACAGTCCCTGACAAAAGTCTCGTCGCTTATCTATTTTGTAGAAACACCTGCTATTAACCTGACTTTAAATTAATCAATTGGTGTTAGAAATAGCTCATATGAAAAGCTAAAACCCTGCTAAATGATGTATAATACATTTCCTGAAAAAAGATTTATCATTTAATCAAGACAGAAAGGTCAAATTTTGACAAGACGAAAGTTTGGTTGCCTATACAGGGAGTGCAGAATTATTAGGCAAATGAGTATTTTGTCCACATCATGCTCTTCATGCATATTGTCTTACACCAAGCTGTATAGGCTCGAAATCCTACTACCAATTAAGCTTATTAGGTGATGTGCATCTCTGTAATGAGAAGGGGTGTGGTCAAATGACACCCTATATCTGGTGTGCATAATTATTAGGCAACTTCCTTTCCTTTGGCAAAATGGGTCAAAAGAATGACTTGACAGGCTCAGAAAAGTAAAAAATAGTGAGATATCTTGCAGAGGGATGCAGCACTCTTAAACTTGCCAAGCTTCTGAAGCGGGATCATCGAACAATCAAGCGTTTCATTCAAAATAGTCAACAGGGTCGCAAGAAGCGTGTGGAAAAACCAAGGCACAAAATAACTGCCCATGAACTGAGAAAAGTCAAGAGTGCAGCTGCCAAGATGCCAATTGCCACCAGTTTGGCCATATTTCAGAGCTGCAACATCACTGGAGTGCCCAAAAGCACAAGATGTGCAATACTCAGAGACATGGCCAAGGCAAGAAAGGCTGAAAGACGACCACCACTGAACAAGACACACAAGCTGAAACGTCAAGATTGGGCCAAGAAATATCTCAAGACTGATTTTTCTAAGGTTTTATGGACTGATGAAATGAGAGTGAGTCTTGATGGGCCAGATGGATGGGCCCGTGGCTGGATTGGTAAAGGGCAGAGAGCTCCAGTCCGACTCAGACGCCAGCAAGGTGGAGGTGGGCTGGTATCATCAAAGATGAGCTTGTGGGGCCTTTTCGGGTTGAGGATGGAGTCAAGCTCAACTCCCAGTCCTACTGCCAGTTTCTGGAAAACACCTTCAAGCAGTGGTACAGGAAGAAGTCTGCATCCTTCAAGAAAGGGTATAAAAGAAGAAAAACTAATGACATGGCCTCCTTGTTCACCTGATCTGAACCCCATTGAGAACCTGTGGTCCATCATCAAATGTGAGATTTACAAGGAGGGAAAACAGTACACCTCTCTGAGCAGTGTCTGGGAGGCTGTGGTTGCTGCTGCACGCAATGTTGATGGTGAACAGATCAAAACACTGACAGAATCCATGGATGGCAGGCTTTTGAGTGTCCTTGCAAAGAAAGGTGGCTATATTGGTCGCTGATTTTTTTTTGAATGTCAGAAATGTATATTTGTGAATATGGAGATGTTATATTGGTTTCACTGGTAAAAATAAATAATTGAAATGGGTATATATTTGTTTTTTGTTAAGTTGCCTAATAATTATGCACAGTAATAGTCACCTGCACACACAGATATCCCCCTAAATAGCTAAACATAAAAACAAACTAAAAACTACTTCCAAAAACATTCAGCTTTGATATTAATGAGTTTTTTTTGGGTTCATTAAGAACATGGTTGTTGTTCAATAATAAAATTATTCCTCAAAAATACAACTTGCCTAATAATTCTGCACTCCCTGTACAGCAATTGAACACATTTACAGCAAATACAAAAATATGTCAGCAAATTTAGTAGTGGTGCTGTGAGATCCAAATTTAATATCTTGTATGACTTCCATGAGCTTGAAGGACTTCATCCATGTAATTTGGCAAGAATTCATACAATTTTTGGATTATGTCATCAGGAATAGCAAAGAAAGCAGTCTTGCATGCCTCCCAGAGTTCATCACAATTCTTTGGTTTCGTCTTCCATGCTTCCTCTTTCATCCTAACCCACACATGCTCAATGATGTTCATGTCTGCTGACTGGGCTGGCCAATCCGGGGGCATCTTGATTTTCTTCGCCTTGATTGAGCACCATCCTGCTGCAGAATTTGGCTTCTTTTATGGTTGGGAATATAAAAGGTAGCTAAGATTTCTTGGTATTTCAGACTAACCCCAGACCATGATTTTTCCGCCACCAAACTTCACTGTTTTCTGTGTGAATCTCTGGATCCATGTGGGCTCCAGTAGGTCACCTGCAATATTTGCAGTGACTGTGGTGTAATTCAACAGAAGATTCATCTGAAAAATCCACCTTCTGCCACTTTTCCAGCATCCATCTTTTTAGCAGGCTGTGGGCCTTGGCAAATGCCACACGTTTTTTCAATTGTCTTTTGTTTAGTGCTGGATTCTGGGCACTGATTCCACCATGGAGGCCATTTCGAGACAGAATCCGACAAACTGTTCTGGTTGACACAGGGACTTCAGGTGACCAGTTCTCAGATCTGCTGCAGTGGAAACTGGGCTGGCCTTGGATTTTCGAGCCAACAAACGGTCCTCTTAAGCAGTTGTCTTGTGGGGTCTGACCTGGGGCCTGACCTGGGCTTGTCAAAAACGTCTCCAGGCTCTTCAAATTTTTTATCCTCTGTACTTGACGCTGAGACACATTGAAGCTCATATGACAAGGCGACAACATTTATGTCTTTGCCAAAATTGACTCAATGGGCTTTACCAAGCTTTGAGTATTAGAACACTTTTTGACAGTTTCGTTTGGCACTGAAACATTATTACAAAAGCTGTAGGGAATAAAATGAGCCATTTCTTGTAAAATCTTGATTAGAAATATATTTCAGCGACACTTGAGGTCAATTTTTACACAAGCGACATGACTTTTGTCAGGGACTGTAGAGGTTGACCAGCTACTAGGAATTTACAGTAATCCAGTCGTGAGATTACTAAAGACTGAACCACTATCTGGTTAGTTTTCCATCGTTCTGCACACCAAAGCAATCATACACTCCACTGCTTCTTACAATACATTTTAGACCTTATTTTCACGTCTTCATGCATGCTTTTCCCCTTTATTGCAATTTCCAGGCGCCGTGCGTCGGCAGGGGGCGCTGGAGGCCTGGTAGGGGAGTCGCGTCGCTAAACTGAAGAAGAAGAAAAGGAAGCCTGCGCCGCTCTAACGCGGGACGGATGAATGAAACGCGCACGACAGCAAAATGGCTAAAATGTACTTAGAACACTACCTGGACAGTAAGTATTCTGCGCTGCGGCGGGCCACCGGCTCGTACTCGTGTGTCGGTCCTGGCAAGAGGCGAGTCATAGCGTGTGAGGAAGTTGCGGCTGTTGTTCGCCCGTGGCGTTAGCCCAGCTAGCAAACGACGCACCGACGCCGCCCGAAAGTTCGGCGAGAGCCGCGCCCGGTCACTTTACGTGGCCGAGTTCATTAAAAAGAAAAAAGGTGCAGTCACGGTCGCCGTGTTATGGTTCAAAGCGTGTTTGTTACGGTTCGCGTGCGGGCGAACAGCTGTTGCTGCCTGTTCGGATATCGGATTTCTTTATGGCGACGTTAGCGCTGCTGGTTGTTTGCGTAGCAAGTTAAATTACATTTACAGCATTCATCAGACGGCACAGGGACAGTCCCCCCCCCCTCGCTCAGGGTTAAGTGTCTTACTCAGGGGAACAATGGTAGTAAGCGGGATTTGAACCTGGGTCTTTGGTTCATAGGGGAGTGTGTTACCCACTAGGCTACTAACACCCCTATTAAATAATGGACTGTTCGTGTTTGCACAGGTATCGAGGGGCTGCCTAATGAGCTTCAGAGGAATTTCACGCTGATGAGCGAGCTGGACTCCAGAACTGAAGGTAGGGTGGAGTAGCAGTGCCAGCCCTTTGGAGGTGCTGTCATCAGGATGACGAGATGCACATTGTCTCCTGCAGAGAAAAAGGACGAAATTGATAAACTGGCCGCGGAGTACATCGCAAACGTCAAGAATCTGGCCTCGGAGCAACGTGTCCAGCACCTGCAGAGAATCGAGGGCGCCTACAGCAAGTGCAAGGAGTACAGCGACGACAAGGTGCAACTCGCCATGCAGATTTATGAAATGGTGAGTGGCATAGGATGTGGGCATTGCTGCAATGTACGAATGAGGGTGTCCAGTCAAATTGCATGCACTAAACAGACCAAAATTGTATTTACTGTTCTTTTCATTTGCTAACAGAATTATCTACTTCAAATGCATTTATTTTAACTCAGTTAAATGTGGTGTCTTTACCAGTGTTGGTAGTGTATATGCGTGTTATTTTCTCTTCAGGTCGATAAACACATCCGTCGATTAGATGCCGATCTCGCCCGCTTTGAGAATGATCTGAAAGATAAACTTGACTCAAGCAGTCACGAGAGTTCTGATGAGAAGAAATCGAGGAGTGAGCATTTTAACCCATGCATACATTTTCTGCACATTACACACTTTTTGTTTAAACTAAATTTTTTTTTAATAAAAGTGTAAATGTGTGTGTGTTTTCTCTCTCTCTTTCTCAGAAGACAAAAATAATAAAGACAAGAGAGCAACAAGGGACAAGACAGAATCTGACTCTGACTCTCCTAGTCTGAAAAAACAGAAGAACAGGTATTAATCAGCTTTTGCCTTTTAAAGGTGTTCACCTTTTGTGCTGTATACATGTATACAAAATGCTTTAACTTTATATTTCAGTGACCCCCTTCTGGCTATGCATCCATCGGATGTGCTAGATATGCCCGTGGACCCAAATGAACCCACTTATTGTTTATGTAGTCAAGTGTCCTACGGCGAAATGATTGGTTGTGACAACCTTGATGTAAGTTGTTACTTATAATATGAAGTTTACGGGGCATTAGCTAATAATTGGATTCATGTGAAACTGTTCTGTTTTTTTATTTATTGTTTTTATTTTTTATAAACAGTGCCCAATAGAATGGTTTCACTTTGCCTGTGTGGGCCTTTCAACTAAACCAAAGGGAAAATGGTAAGCAAAAATGTCAATTGCACCCAGAGCTTTTGGTTAATAATATCATAGTTGTAATGTTTTCTGATCCATTTCTCTGGTTCTAATTTACAGGTACTGTCCTCGCTGTACCCAGGAAATGAAAAAGAAATAAGAGTTGCCTTCTTGGGGTTTCAGAGGCCTGCCAGTATCATTATATAAGACATAGCTTGTGAGAAGTGTTCACGAATGTCACGTTCACTAGTTCACCTGTCTGAATGCTTGCAATTTAAGCAGCGATGATCGATCTTCAAGTTAAGTTTCCTCGGGGGTTTAGTCTCCAGATGTCTAGAACAGAGATCACACATGTGAAGGAGAGTTAACTTTTGTTTATTAATCTAAAATAAAAGTTCATGTAATTAGCTTGCAGAATTTTTAACTCGATTCCTGTAAATCCTGAGGACATGCTTGAGGTGACATTACTGAACACCTGCCATGTGTTATTTCTTGTATAGCACCTTTACTATCAGGCCCAAAGTGTCTAAGGGTGGTGATTGTTTAAGCAGTTTCACAACCAGTTGCCTTTAGACTTTGTCATTTTGCAGTTATGTTAAATATGCATTCATGCTTAAGCTGTTGTGTGCATTAATATTGCTTTAAGCTTAGCTCTTTTTTGCTCAGAAATGCTGTATTAGAACTTCCTGACATATTGTGTGTTCAGATTGTTTGTTCATTCACCCTCACAGAATATCCGATGTTCAGAATATATTTTGTTAATTGATTTCTGTTAATATGTAATGTGACCAATATGCACAATTACAACTATTAGTAAAATTGAATAAATGCTGCCTTTTCCAATTCTTTATGATTTTTTATATATATATATATATATATAGCTTCTTATCCAAAGAGTGTTGTGTGGTTCATGTCAGTGTTTTAAAACGGTAACGTAATTGATCATTTTACTTTTGAAAGAACCCTGTTTATTTTTATGAATAAAATTTTATCTATACTTGTATTTCATCAGAAATGTTTCGTTCTTTGTTCAATTTCATGAATGAATTCAACCATTTCCAACGAAAGTTTTTCTTTTGCGTTTCCGGCGCAGGCCTATTATGGGATGATGGGAAATGTAGTTCATTGCGTTTTCCCTTCCCAGCTTTTAATGTTCTCTTACCAAAATTGCTACGACTTGGTAATTGTGCTGTGATTCGCACCTTTTAATGTTAGTGTCAGCCTCTCCATTTACAACCAATATGCATTTAAATGAAAACTATTTTATTATTTTGCCCAGATTGGGCTGGGTCGGTAGTTCCGGTTCCTCTCCGCCATAGCCGCGCTGTCCCGTTCCAAGAGGAGTGTAAAAACTGTTTGGGGAAAAAAACAGACGAGGACAGTGTCTGAAAACTCCTCTGACCGGCACGGAACCGCCACTCCTTGAGCGTTTTTGGGGCTCCGGATTCGAGCTTGACCCGGTCGGAAGTGAGCAGACACCCGTAGGAGCCTTCTGGAGTTTTGCCTGGTGAGTTCACTGCGGGCATATTCCGATCCTCTGGTTTTCGTCGCAGATTGTCCCTCGATTTACACTCGTGGGACAATCTGCGACGTAAACCAGAAGTTACCACAGCTTTACACTTGTTGTCACGACGTGGCGACACTTGTGCGTCTCGGCGTCTCAACCGGCAAACCGAATACCTTTATCTAGATTTATTATATTCCAAAAAAAAAAAAAAGAAAAGAAACAACCCTTTAAAGAAACGTAAATGTGTTTTGCCCACCGGTTTTGTTTTTGCGGTTTGTTTATTGTAGAGGAACGTTAGCCTAGCCTGTTAGCATGTCGCCTAAACCAGGCACCTTGGCGTGCCACGCGTTGTCTTGTGTTTCATACATGTCAAAGGCTTGTGTAAAAAAATATATATTTTCTTTATTTAGTCACCCAGAAGTATTTTAATTAAGCCTAGTGAGTCTAAGCAGCGCCGTTTGTTAGGACGTCCTTGCTCATTTCTGTTGTTTTGTTGCAGCACTTCAGTTTCCGTCAGTCTGTACCGTTTTTCATGATTTTTCTTTTTTTTTTTTTTTACTTTCCTGTGGACTTAAGAAGCCCCTCGTTGTGAAACCAGTTTACTGTGGAATTGCATTCTAACGCAGGCTTGTCAGTAACGAGGAATTGCTGTTAATGGCAGCGGCCCTGTTCTGGTCCAGGAAGCTCCAGGCTCGCAATTTCCTTTTATAGAAACTGCAAATACAAAAGACTCCTGGCCGCTCTTCCTGTAAACAGTTCCTCTGCAGCGCTGCACGCCGGCGAGCCGCAGGAACCGTGGTGGGGTTCGGAAGCGCCTCTCCGGATCGCTGTTACCGGAGGGCAGTGAGATCGCCGGTGAAGCCTTGTGGAAGGCCGCTCCACCGTCGGTGGCTGCATGTGCCCTCTTGGCCGCATCCCCGTTCTGATTATGTGACCCCAGCCAGGGCCTTAATGGTGCAAAAACAAACATTCCGCTGGCGCTCCAGTATATACTGTCACCGGCTCATCAAGCCGCGCTGTTAGACCAAAATCACGTGTCGTGCATTTTATTCCTTTCCGTTTGTGTTTCTTCCATTTCCTGTTGATTTAAGGGCAATGCTGTGATCACGGAAAGCACTGGACAATAGCCCACTTGAGTAGTGTTGAGGAGATCTCCGGACGATCCTCGTCCTTTTTTCGGAGAGACGGAGATGTTAAACACCTGGCAACTGATGTGAAATGAACATGTAAATGAAACGCGTGAATTTGGTAGCCGTGTATCACAAGTGACAATCATCACCGTCATCAGTGAGATTAAGTGTCGTTTAGTAACCCGTGACCCCTTTCGTAGTGGAAAATTTGCCAGGGGTGTTGTACCCATTACACGCATTATCTTGGCGTAGGTGTGTAAAATCTTGATTGCAGGGTGTAGGAGCGAGAACGTATTATCTGGAATTTCAACGTTAAACACACACACACCTACACACACAGAGCGAAGCTGTGGCTTCTGCTCCCGCCGACCACACCCTTCAATGCTTCGGAGAGCAAGTTAGAGCTTGGACCCCCTCCACCACCTGACTACAGAGGAAGTATGTCGGTTATCTGGCTGCGGGTTTATCTCTGTTCAAGGTGCAGCGGCCGAAAGCCACATTTATAATAGGAATAGACTTTGTTGTGAAAGTGGTGATGGCGACTAAATGTGTCCTCTGCTTTTAACCGTCACCCTTGGCGAGCAGCGGGCAGCCATGACACCCGGGGAGCGGTGTGTGGGGGACGGTGCTTCGCTCAGTGGCGCCTCGGCGGTCCAGGTTTCGAACCGGCAACCTTCCTCACACGCTAGGCCCCCACCGGCACCACTCTTCTCTCCCTCACGTGGGTGCATGCGTGTGTTACCGGTTGAGGCGGGGAGGGAGGAGCTTCTGCAGCGGCGCTGCACGCGGCGAGTCGAGGCGAGACTGCACTCGCAGCCCGGAGCCCCGCTGTGGAATGACGGCTGCCTGCATGGGCTTGCCCCTCGCTCGTCCCCTGACGTGGGTGGGAGAGAGAGCGCCGGAGCGCCTGGACACATAGTGGAGGGAGAAGAGACGAACTGTCTCCCCCTGGGTGCATTCCGCTCACTTTTGATGCTCGGTTGTGGACGTTGGAGAGGAGCTGGACCTGGGCGAAGCCGCTTGGTCCCGGGCTTTTGAGGGTGAGATAACGACAGATGTTGATGGATTTTTTTATGCCTTTATTTTGCATGTATCTTTTTTATGGGATTGTTGAAGATTGTTAATAAGGAAGTTGAAGTTCTGCCTTAATGTCGGCTTTTTTTTTTTTTTTTTTTTTTTTTTTATGAATCTGGACATTTACCTCCTAGCCCGTGATTAGATGGAGAGTCTCTGGTCACCTGCCATGCAAGTTTGCTGCTCCAGGCCACACGATTGTTCGTCGTAATTGGTTCTGTTGTTTGGGTTCGTATGTGAAAACCAGGCTGACAAATTCTTACGGACGAAAAAAAAAAAAAAAAAAGAAGAAGAAGAACAGGAACCAACAATCGGTTTTGCAATAGGGCACTTCTTGTGTTGCTACTTCTCCACGGCCTGTTAGTAGTGTTGTGGTGTAATTTTGCCCATTTCATTATCGATCAGATTCCAGCTTGGGTTGGTTTCTATCGTTTTTTTTTTTTTTTTTTTACCTGTGGGTACCATTGGGGCTACTGTGTGATCTGCACCGATGCTGATGGCTTGCCTGGCCGCTGTAGCGTAGCTGGGGGTGGCGCAGAAGAGGAAGCGGCTGCGGTCAGGCCGAGCTCTCGCTGCGCGCCGGAGGTTCGCCAATTTTGCCGTCTCCGCAGACAGGAACTCGCGCTCGCCTTATTAGGGCATTCAAACCGGCTCGGAGGCGGCCGCGCGGCACACCGATCCGACAGGGCGAGATGAGACCTGCCCGTCTGCCCTGCGGCCACGGAGGCCCAGGAGAGGTTCCTCTGCGCTTTGCCGACTGGTTATGTTGGTGTCGGGTGACTTCTCGCAGGCCACTGTACCAGGAAATCCGAATTATTTGCCAATTTGAAATGTCGTGGCTTCAACGTACCTGATCATCGGCTGCATTCCTGAACATATATGGAGCGTGTGCATACAGCATGAAATGTGCATAATCAGCATTTTCTTTTTGGCATTTTGATAGAACTGCTCCCGTAACGCCTGCAAGGTGATGCTACGTTATTTCCGCAGCCTAGTCAAATATGACCCTATAAGTCACGCCGAATTGTCAGAATAGAGGCGCTATTATGTTCTTTTCCACTGCCAGCTACTGCAATAGTAAATCTACATACTTCTAGGAAGTACAGAGAAAGTCTCGGCTGCTTCTTGGCCGGTGTTGAGGTGGCCTGGGGCCAGGGATTCCCACTGCTTTTCTCTCTGGTGTCACTGGTATGCAGAGTTGCTGTGTTGTCAATGCACAAATGAATACAGGGATTGTATTTGAATTCTTTCCTATGACGGTGACCGGTCAGACCAGCTCTTCCGTGAAACCCAATCTAAATGTCAAAGGGAACTAAACCCCGGGGGTCAGTATTTGTATTAGAGCTGCCTTTTACGCTGGACATAGGACCACCAAACCTCACTATATTTTAATTAAAGGTGTGAACCTCCACTGGTCTTACAATGCGATTCAATTACAGCGATCGATGCCTCAATTAGGTAGTGGTAGTAGCCTAGTGGGTAACACACTCGCCTATGAACCAGAAGACCCGGGTTCGAATCCCAATTACTACCATTGTGTCCCTGAGCAAGACACTTAACCCTAAGTTGCTCCAGGGAGACTGTCCCTGTAACTACTGATTGTAAGTCGCTCTGGATAAGGGCGTCTGATAAATGCTGTAAATGTAAATGTAAATTACCGATGCATCGTGATTACTTCACGTGATTCCTTCAAATACGAGAGTTAGGGTCTCTGATTTCCTACCACGAGCAAAAAACGGTTGCCATTTAGTCCGTGCTCACCTGATGCCACAAACGGCAGAGAAACGCCTGGTTCAGACATCCGCGGCCTCAGGTGAGCTTGGACTGAATGCCGACCTTATCGTAAGCCATTTTCACAACTAGCGTGCCATGTGCCATGCTCAGGGAGCCAAAAATAGGCGTGGTTATCTAAACTCCCATTTAGACGATGATGTGGTGCTGTAAATCTCTGGACACTCAGAGACCGACGAGATCATCTCTTCCTTCGTTCCTGCTTTGTGTGTGTGTGTTTCGAAGTTACAGAGTGCTTTGATCAGCAGTAAAAGTTCAACAAAACACACATGCCGAGTGGCACGCTGCACAGCGCAAAACTGTACTCCGATCAGGCCGCCACAGTAACTACCGGCACTACTAGTTTTTCATACCACAGCCAGAAAATCACAATGCAAAGTCATTATGATGCAATCGGTCATGTTCTTCATCGTGTTTTTTTTTGCTGCAGGTTGACCTCTGAAGCCCTGTGTTCTTCGGTCGGTGCCCCCCTGACATGTGCGATAACGGTGAGCTGGAGGACAAACCCCCCGCCCCCCCAGTCAGAATGAGCAGCACCATCTTCAGCCCGGTCGGCAAGGACAGCCTATCAGCCAATCACAGCTCCAAGCCTCTGCCCTCAGTGCCGGAGGAGAAGAAACAGCGCAACAAGATCATCTCCATTTTCTCAGAGAAAGGTGAGCTGGCTGCCTGAGAAATGAAGCTGCATTGCAGAAGGCAAAGCCAGAACAACCTGAACAACCAAAAAAAATTGTAATAGTAATGGATGGATGAGAAAGGATGGAGTCAGACGCCGTGCTACACCAACATACAGTTAACTAGCACGCCTAAAGACATAATGAGCACGCCCCATATACTTTACTTTCTGGGAAAAAGAACTACAAACAGATTCATGAGAGCTGATAAGTTAAAATGATTAATTGTTAAAATGATCTCAATTTGTCACTACTGCAATTCTGTTTTGTTTTAGTGCATCATGAAACTCTAATTTATCAATGTTTCCATCAAATTCATTGCACTTCAGTTATACGTGATTCAGAGAGAACGGACATTCATTACACAGGATTCATGCTCTTTGCTGGTTGGTGGTGTTTTGGTTGTGGTCCATCAATTTTGTTGTACGGATAATAGCTCTGCAGAGTTAAAAAACACGATTTTGATGAGGGGGAAAATATCAATCTTAATATAGATTCGATTTTTGACTCATTCAATCGCTGAGCTTTAGCGCATCAGTTGCAATACCCTATTATTTTTTTTTAAACCTCTCCATCTCAGGCCAGCGAAAAAAGGACAAGGACAAGGATCGTCCGGAGATCTCCTCTCCTTCAGATTTTGAACACACTATTCACGTGGGCTTCGATGCAGTGACAGGAGAGTTCACAGTGAGTACTGATTAACTCTCCTGTAATAACCGTTACGACTACCTTCAGTCGGGCGAGCCCAGTCTTATCGTTCAAAGCACCATGTGTGTAGCTCAAGTAGGATTACAGGGAAAAGCACACCCACCGGATCTTTCTGGATTGCACTGTACACATTTGCATATAAAACAAATTTCATTATTCATCCATGATCCGACTTATTTAATGCTTTAATCAGATTTTAGTCCACCGGTCAGTGGTGTTATCCTTCTGACTGTTTAATCAATAATTAACAACTGATCAAATATTTTTTTATTTCAGATCCCTTTGATTTTCTTGTGTAGCCGTTCATGCCCTTTGATGGCAGGACTCAACTTCTCAGTAGGACTGATGTGTGTGTGTTTTCAGGGCATGCCTGAACAATGGGCTCGGCTGCTGCAGACCTCCAACATCACTAAGTCCGAACAGAAGAAAAACCCCCAGGCTGTGCTGGACGTACTCAAGTTCTACGACTCATCTGGAGGCAATGGGCGGCAAAAATACCTCAGTTTCTCCTCATCAGGTCAGTGGGTTTTTTTTTTTCTTCTCTCATATGTCCTCTTCCTCTGTTTCTAATGGCACTTTGCTTTATTCTCCTGGTCTCGCTGTCCTATTCGCTAATCAGACAAAGATGCGCAGGCTTCAAAGAAGGCAGAGCCTTCACCGGCCCGTATGAAAGATGATGACGACGAAGATGACGAAGCCCCGCCTCCTATTGTAGCACCCCGTCCTGAACACACCAAATCTGTAAGTACTAGTGTAAAGAATTAGAGTGATTTTTTTTAAATGTGTTCAATCATCCGTTATATTTAAATGTTCATTAAATTAGGAGGTTGGGGTTTCTTGCTATAATCTTGTTGAATCATGAGTTTTTTTGTTTTTTTTTTATGGTTAGATATACACCCGGTCCGTTATCGACCCCATACCTGCCCCTGCATCAGATGGCGATTCAGCCTCTAAAGCCATTGACAGACAGAAGAAGGCCAAGGGCAAGATGACCGACGAGGAGATCATGGAGAAACTGAGTAAGGCCTTCCCTCTTTTAATCAAGCATAAAGCAGAATTGTTCAAATGTATTCATGCGTTTGGGCGTCTACACCCCTGTCACTCAGGTAAAAAGCAGGGTGGACAAACCGTATTTCCATAACCCTGCCGTGACTAGCAGTTTCTTTTAATTATATGTTGAAAGTGCTGTTTACAATTGTATTTCACACTTGCTTTTAGGAACCATTGTCAGTGTTGGCGATCCCAAGAAAAAGTACACAAGATATGAGAAGATTGGACAGGGGTAAGTGTGTGCTTTCTGTATCAGTATATCGTTTTGAGGTATGCTGCATATTTGAGGCACATGCCTGAGCATTACTGGAACTCTTCCATTTTTCCAGCGCCTCTGGTACCGTATTCACAGCTATCGACGTGGCTACAGGACAGGAGGTAGGCAGTTCAAGGACCGGTATCTATGTTGCTTTTTATTGTTCGCGCAGATCCTTAAAAAGTCCTAAAGCTGATTTTCCAAAATTTCCAAAAACTAGTAATCCTTAAATGTAGCGTCATAAAAATATTACGGATCCAATAAATCAAATGAAACAAGTCTTTAATATGTCAGTAATCTGCCGGTCACTGAACACTTCCAGGTTTACTAATGACCAGGGGCGGTCCTAGCCTGTTTGGTGCCCCTCCCAGCTGGTTATCACATGCGGCCGACGCCCGTGGCACTCAGTGGCAGGCGCACCTCGCAAATGGCAGGCCCCCTTCTTTCTTGCAAATTGGCAACAGAAAACAGTGTGAAAACACCCCAGGCAACAGCCCATGTCGCCCATATCAAAAAATTGCTACTGGAAATGACTCACAAATTGTTCAAATTAATATATTGCATTCGCCCCCTAGTGGCTTGCAGCATTACAGGTAATATGACAAAAAGCTATTAGTTAAGATAAAATAGAGTTAGAAGAGCATTTGGCTCTCACAGTGTCTGCCAAGAAAAACACATTTGATTTGGACATGTATTTAACGACCCCAATGCCAGGTCTTTGTAAAACGGGGTTCTTGGTATCAGCCTAGTGGGTAACACACTCGCCTATGAACCAGAAGACCCGGGTTCGAATCCCACTTACTGCCATCGTGTCCCTGAGCAAGACACTTAACCCTAAGTTGCTCCAGGGGGACTGTCCCTGTAACTACTGATTGTAAGTCGCTCTGGATAAGGGCGTCTGATAAATGCTGTAAATGTAAATGTAAAACCTGCAGAAACCCTGTAAGAGATCCCCACAATGATTCAGTAATTTCAGATTTCCTAATATGCCGATGCTAAGTGGAATTCCTAGCTTTTTTTTCTTTTCTTCAAATAGGGACACAAAACTGAATGCAAAACTGATCATTTGTTTATGTGGCTTTCTTGAAGAGAAGATTAGGTGCCTCTGACAAACCCTCTGCTGACTGCTCCTTAGGTGGCCATCAAACAGATCAACCTTCAGAAACAACCCAAGAAGGAGCTCATCATCAACGAGATCCTGGTAATGAAAGAGCTGAAGAACCCCAACATCGTCAACTTCTTAGACAGGTACAAGGCAACAGCATTCAGTGTTTTTAATATATAGTGCAGGGTTTTTAATACCTTAGTGCACAAACAGCATTTCTCAACAGGCCAGTCAACCCTAAACTTACATCCTTTCTGAAGATGTAGCGCAAGAACATTTTTTTTATGCATATCTACATATACACTACCACTCAAAAATTTGGACTCTCCTTTTGGACACTCTTGTCTCCACCAGCTTAAGTTAGACAACCGGGACGGTTTCCAACAGTCCTGAAGGTTTATACTGAACACTCTCTTATCGTTCACTCATGTTAATGAGCATCTCATGAAGTGCCGTTTGATGATGGCAGTAATGAATAAAGCATCATGAAGGTAAAAAGAGGCGACTGTGAAAAAACAGATTCATCAAACATACTTCACTTTCTCCTGGTACAACAAACACTAAATATTTTTGTTGCATCCAAGCTTTTGACAGGTAGTGTACAACGTCTGCGGTGTGAAGTTGAAGGCTTGGCTTCTGATCTGATCTCTGTGTGTGCTGCTGCAGTTTCTTGGTGGGTGAGGAGCTGTTCGTGGTGATGGAGTACCTGGCTGGAGGCTCTCTGACAGACGTGGTGACGGAGACCCTTATGGATGAAGCGCAGATCGCAGCTGTCTGCAGAGAGGTGGGCTTGGAGATTGCACACGGCCGTTCTTCCGGCGTACACACAAACGCATGCAATCAATATATTATCTTACCATCTCTCTCTCTCATGCACCATATTTCATCTTCTCAGTGTTTACAAGCCCTGGAGTTCCTGCATGCCAACCAGGTCATCCACCGCGATATCAAGAGCGACAATGTCTTGCTGGGAATGGACGGATCCGTCAAACTCAGTGAGAACTCGTTCTCTCTAGTATTCTCTGTCCAAGTTCCTCATCAGGTGTTCCAAGCAGTCTCTTCACATTAGCAAGAACATGCATTTGGTGCTTCTCTATACTAGCACAAGCAACTTTAATAAAAAAATTTAAATGGCTGATGGTTGATTGGTGAAAATCTGGAATGGGTTTCTGTTGCCGCATATTATTGTGTGTGTGGCAACCATGTATTCCAAACATTAAATGTATCTGATTTTTGATTTACTTGTGGTATGGTGACTAACTTTGTCTCCTGTTCAATTTAATTTAGCTGACTTCGGGTTCTGCGCCCAGATCACTCCAGAGCAGAGCAAGCGCAGCACCATGGTTGGAACGCCGTACTGGATGGCACCGGAAGTGGTGACCCGTAAAGCTTATGGACCTAAAGTGGACATCTGGTCCCTGGGCATTATGGCTATTGAGATGGTGGAGGGTGAACCCCCCTACCTCAACGAGAACCCCCTCAGGGTAAGCCAGCACCACCCTGACAGATCCAAAAATTTCAGAAGTTTTTGACTCAAAAAAGGAATTAGCATTATTAACTATGAGGAAATTCCATTTTAGTTACACCTTTTATTTTTAGTAAGTCTGACCTTTTCAAATTTTGCAATCATATATTCAATTCTGAGTGTAATGCTCTGACAGCTAAGGTACTAATACAACAGACTTTGTAATACATAAGGATTAATGCCATGACCTAGTACAGATTATTTGTGAACAAATACATGTATTTTATGACTCCATATTAAATGATTGGACATGTGGGGTCTAATCAATGAATATGTGTATTTTGAATCTGAAACGTGAAACTGATATTAATCCCTCTGCTCCGGTCTGCAGGCGCTATACCTGATTGCTACTAATGGCACCCCTGAGCTCCAGAACCCAGAAAAACTCTCTCCAATCTTTCGGGACTTCCTGAGCCGCTGTCTCGAGATGGACGTGGAAAAGAGAGGAGGTGGAAAAGAGCTTCTGCAGGTGAGCTACAACTTTTCACCTTTTTATGAGATTAAATCAATATATTTACATTTTCATTTATGGCATTTATCAGACGCCCTTATCCAGAGCGACTTACAACCAGTAGTTACAGGGACAGTCCCCCCTGGAGCAATTTAGGGTTAAGTGTCTTGCTCAGGGACACAATGGTAGTAAGTGGGATTTGAACCCGGGTCTTCTGGCTACTACCACCCAATATATATGGTTCTTAATTGAGGATGGTTCTTAATTGAAATGTGTGTGGTAGTAGCATAGTGGAAAAACACTTGTCTATGACAGGTTCAAATCCCATTTACCCCACTTACTACCGTTGTGTCCCTGAGCAAGACACCTAACCCTGAGTGTGTCCACTAAATGCTGTAAATTTTATCATAAAATAAAATTCACATCAATAATGTAAAAAAAAAAAAAATAAATATATATATATATATATATATATATATATATATATATATATATATATATAAAAAACATTTTATTATTAGTTCAAGTTGAGCTTTATTGTCAATTCAGCTACATACATGTTAGACAGTACATAGTGAAACGAAACAACGTTTCCCCGGAACCTGGTGCTACATGTAACGTTACCTGCTGAAATGAAGTGTACATCATCGACACACCGGGCTGCGAAATCACCAGGGTATATGTCATATGCTAGATAAATACATGAACACCAATTACACCAATGATGGAAAGGGTTCACAATATTTGTCTGCATCAGGAAATCTGGAAGTAATGGCAATAAAACACATAGTACACAGGCAAGTGTATGACCAGCTGTGTTCACAACATAGTTGTTCTTGGGAATATTCAGGACAGGACTTGGCATATTGACTAAATATGGCTTAATGGTTACGTGTTAACATGTTTTATTATGAATGGAAATAGGATAACTGATGTGGTAACCTGTGACTTTGTGTGCTCACAGCATCCCTTCTTAAAGCTGGCAAAACCGCTCTCCAGTCTGACACCTCTAATCCTCGCTGCCAAGGAGGCCATGAAAAGTAGCCGCTAGCCTCACCTAGCGGCAGCCCACGTGCCAGGGACCACCTCTGCAAACACGTGCCAACCCCAACTCTCCTGTCAACGCCACCATGCCTGCTGCGTTTAGAGAGGACATAAAAATGTTTCCTCCCACTTCTGGGCCAGTGACTTTTTACACAAACTTACTGTAAAACCCCGCCTCCATTCCAAACCATTCCTTCTTGATGTCAGAATGGACGGTTAAACATGCCTGAAACTACACCCCCCTGTCATTTTTTTTTTTTTTTTTAAATCTCATTATCGACCGTTTCCTTTGTGCCTTCGTTCAGTCAGACCAGTCACGGTGATCTGACAGGATGTTTTTTTAAATTAATATTATTCTCTGAAATATTCCTGGTTACACAAAGTCACCATATTTTCACTCTGTACTGTGCAGTGAAGTCACCTGTGCCTACCACCTATTTGCCTTACTTTTTTTTTCAATTCACCAATGTTTCTTGTATGAAATGTCAGCCTTTAGCTAAAAGATGAAGAGAAAGGAGGAAAAAATCTCGTGGTTGAAAAAAGAAAAATGTATTAAGTCCCTTTTGTATATGATGTACTGATAACAATTGCACACAAACGGACAAACGCCATCAACGGATCAGGATGTTTTTGACCAGCTGTTTTATATTTATGTGTATGTATTCTGTATTTTATATTTTTAACTAACAATCTGACAGAATATTACAGTTTTAATGTTTATGCTCTTTTCTAATCATTCCTAGGTATGTGGAGTCTAATTTTGTATAGATAGAAGGCTTTTGAGTTTGGTAAAACTGCTCTTCAGGGAGGAGTCATTCCAGTGTACCATTTCCACCATCATATTAAGAAATGGCAAAAGTAACTTAAAGTCTTTTCTTTTTTTAAGTTATTAAACATGGACCTGAATCAAAACTGTGTGGCATTTTTCAGACAAGAATTTGAAAGACGCGAGGACGTGAAAAAAGGACACTTAGAGGGGGAACTTCACAAATTCAACTCGCATCCCATCTACACGCATTTGTCCTCCAGCTCCCTGCAGCACCACAGGGTTCATTGTGTTGACAAGGGGCTCAAACCTCTCTAGGGGTACGTCCGATTGTCACAATGTTAAGCAGGGTGCAAAATGCCGAATGGGGTCATGGGTCACTTCGGGCACATCCAATGTCATATTGCATCTGCGCCCCGATGGCCGGGGTGCAGTTTCACACCGATCGCTCTACACTGACACTTAGTGGTGAGTACAAGCTATTACAAAGTTAGAGGACAGTCCGCTCACAACCTTAAAAGAGGCAGATTCTTAAGCGACGCGTGCTACTTTAGAGTAAATTAAAACTGCCACCAAGTATTTCGCAAAAGGGCCGTGGGAGCATCGTGGGATAGAAAACGAAGCCATCTACAATTTGATCCCAATGAAACAAAAGCCAACAGTGCCCTTATGTGGCCAAGTTCTCTGTGTAAAAGGCTGGATCTGCAATGCGGTGTTCCAAAATGACAAATAATCACCATAACCCTGCTCTCACCTGTTAATATTTACTATGTAAATGCTTCCTTTGGATTATTGAACACACCCCTAAATACATTAACGTTGATACAGACAACAACCACCAGGGATTTGGGGTATTTTTTAAAAATGACAGGCAGACAAGGAAGTGTTTTTGAGAAACTTCTGCTTCCTGTTTTTGCACCTGCTAGTTGCCTTCCAGTCACAAGAATAGGAAGTTGGTGTCAAGGCCGTTAGCGCTGAGGCCTGATGGTCAGGACAGGCACTCCATCATGTGCCCCAGATCTGCAGCCTGAGAAAACCCCGAAGTGGTGGCTCCAGAGATGGGGGAGAAGAACCCGGACGTTCCGCCTGTGGAGGGAGGCGTGGGGATGCTGGAGAGCTCCAGTCAGGAGATGCAACGCGAGGAGCGGGACAGGGCCACGTTCCATGACACTGGCCTGCCGGTGGAGCTCCAGAACGGCCTGGAGGCTCTGAGACTGGAGGGCTCCCTGACGGACGTAACGCTGCACGTGCAGGGCACTGATTTCCCCTGCCACCGGGTGGTCCTGGCCGCCAGCAGCCACTACTTCAGGTAAACCTCAGACATAGGGTCAGACGTCCACGCCAGGGAGGACATTTTGACCTGCTTCAGGATTTGTTTGCAGCTTTTTCTGCACAGGGTGGTAGTAGCCTTGTGGGCAAGACACTTAACACTAAGTTGCTCCAGGGAGACTGTCCCTGTAACTACTGATTGTAAGTCGCTCTGGATAAGGGCGTCTGGTAAATGTAAGCTTTTTCACGTGAACATCAGGGACACATGCAGGACTAGAACACTCTGACCAACCAGCACACAGCAATAACCCGCAATGATTTCATGTAAAATCCAGGTGAAGTTGCTTTATGGTCATTTCAGCTACGTACATGACAGACACTATACAGCGAAACGAAAGCACGTTTCATACTGAAAACAGTTACGTACTGACTTGACGTTTCCAATGCCGAACCAGGACTGGATTGTGTGCTTTTTACTGTGTCTACTTCCAGGGCGATGTTCTGCGGCGACTTGAGAGAGAAACACGAAAGCAAAATCCTCATCAGAGGGCTGGATGCAGAAACCATGCAGGTTCTATTGGGCTACAGCTACACCAGCAAGGCCGTCATCACGCAGGACAACGTGCAGAAAATCCTGGGAGCTGCCAGCCTATTCCAGGTTGTGTTATGATGTCGCTTGAGCCTTTTTATTAATAAGAATAGGCCGAGCTATGTCAGCAAAAGGAAATGTGCGCAGGTGACTGTTTTCCCTTGCAGCTTGTTTTCTGAAAGATGGGGACAGGATGTGGGTCGGGGGAAGTGAAACCTTGTTTGACTTGTCTAGCATGCAACCTCTGCTACATTCGTACACCGCGGAAGTCGTGAGTTCAGCTATCACCAGTGATTGTCTGAAAGTTGAGTCGTGGCAACCGGACCTTCGTTCTTTCAGGGAGAGACGTTTCATTCTGCATCCACAGAACTTTGTCAATCTGGATTAAGGGTGTCTCTCTCTCCCTTAAAGAACGAAAGTCCAGTTGCCACGACTCAACTTTCAGACAAATTCACCTGGATTACTTAGAAAAAAAAGGAAACGTTTTCTGTCTGTTGCTTAAGTGACCAGCAGGGGGCGACATCCTTCAGATGAGACGTTAGAATTAGGCCCTGACCTCCTGGGGACTGTTCGTTTGAAACAATTATTACTAATAATATGTCGCGATTTTTAACAGTTTACTCGCGTTGTGGAGGCTTGTGCCAATTTCCTGGCAGACGCCCTACTTCCTGACAACTGTGTGGGTGTTCTTCATCTGGCTGATGCCCACTCCCTGTCGGGGCTGAAGACCCGGGTCCAGTCCTACATCACAGAGAGGTTCTCTGCGGTGGTGGCCCAGGGGGAGATCCTGGAGCTGCCAGCGGACGTGCTAGTGTGGCTGCTGCAGCAGGATGACCTGGCCGTGTCCAAGGAGGAGCACGTCTTCCAGACGGCCATGCAGTGGGTCCGTGCAAAGGAGGCCGAAAGGGCGGCCCTGCTACCCCAGATCCTGCCCCACGTCCGCCTCCCGCTGCTGGACCCCTGCTACTTTGTGGAGAAGGTGGAGGCGGACCCTCTGGTCCGAGACTGTGCTGAAGTCTTCCCACTGTTGCAGGAGGCTCGTGTCTACCATCTGACAGGGAGTGAGGTGAGGGGTCACTGTCATTTGCCCCAGAAAATTCAGAAAAGGAGTAAAATCAAGTCAGCAATAAAATAAAGTTTATACTAGGGTACTCAGAAGGAAGAAGCAATCTGGAAGATTTTGAAAGCAGCAGGGGCATAAGGAGAGAACTGGATGGTGGGCATCCACAGTCATGGTCATATGACAGAGTGAAGTAGCTATGTGGGGACCTATAGCTGACCTATAGTCACAAGTGTCTCAAGAACAAGTTGTTCTCAAACATTTTCCAATGTTCCCTGCTTGTCAGGAAGGATATGTTCATGCCACACTTTCAGTTGGGTGACGTCACGTGCTGCCAAACTGAACTATGGGTCCGTCACTTCGCATTGTTTGTAGGCAACTTTAAATTGAAAAATAATGAACCGTGAGATGCTTTCATATCATCCTCAGGTTATATCTGAGCGCACCAAGCCCAGAATGCAGCAGTTCCAGTCTGAGGTCTTCATGATCATCGGAGGCTGCACCAAAGACGAGAAATTTGTGTCGGAGGTCACGTGCCTGGACCCACTCCGGAGGAGTCGACTGGAGGTGGCCAAACTGCCAATAACAGAGATGGACATAGAGTCGGAAAACAAAAAGTGGGTGGAGTTTGCCTGTGTAACGTTCAGAAATGAAGTGTACATATCTGGTAAGTCAGGTTTGATTCTACTGTTGTTACACTACATAATTGTATTAAAGCTGCTCAGAATAAAGCCACGATCATCGGAAAATCCGTCTGACCCTGACCAAAACACCACAATGTAATGGTGCGGGACGCCCTCCAACACAGCAGTGACCTTAATGTGGTTATAGGATATCTCCACTTTGGTCAGAAACTGACCACAGAATGCCTGGGGACTGCTGAACACAATACAAAGTAAAGTGAAGTGATTGTCAGCACAGCACACGGTGCACACAGTGAAATGTGTCCTCTGCATTTAATCAAAACTAATCCAAAAAGAAAGTGGCTTCGATTAGACTGTTTTGGGGTGTTGT
Organism: Denticeps clupeoides; assembly: GCF_900700375.1. Taxonomy (NCBI): domain Eukaryota; kingdom Metazoa; phylum Chordata; class Actinopteri; order Clupeiformes; family Denticipitidae; genus Denticeps; species Denticeps clupeoides. Next base: position 4,353,209 of record NC_041710.1, read on the forward strand.
TCACTCCTACTCTACGCACAAGGTGAACCTGGTTGTTGATGATGACCTGCATCAACCACAGGGGGGAAGGAGACGCAGCATGACGCTTGGAAGTACAACGCTGCCCTCAACAAGTGGATCCAGATTGAATTTCTGACCCACGGCCGGTGGAGGCACAAAATGGCTGTCCTGGGCGGAAAAGTCTACATTTTGGGCGGCTTTGATGGGTCCCAGAGGCTCGACAGCGTGGAAGCGTACGACCCCTTCCACAACTGCTGGACAGAGGTAGGGCGTGCCGTCATTTCTTCGCAAGGCGAGATGGAATCAGAATCCTTGATTGCCTTGGCGCTTGGTGCATTTCAGTCCCCCCCGCTCCTGTTCGGCGTGAGCTCGTTCTCTGCCGCCAGCCATGATAAAAGTATATACGTGATTGGCGGAGGGCCCAATGGCAGGCTGGCCACGGACGCCATGCAGCGCTTCACCCCAGCAACAAATGAATGGACCCTCAAGGCTCCAATGCCAATCGAGGCTAAATGCACCAACGCGGTGACCTTCAAAGATTTCATCTACGTAGTTGGTACGCATTTTGGTCACACGATGCTCATTTAATTAAATTAGATTTCACATTAGCAGAATTGTTGTATTTGTAGGCGGCGCGATGAAGGCCCTGTACGCGTACAGGCCGCGCGAGGACTCCTGGTGCCTGGTGACCACGCTGGGCTGCGAACGGGCCAGCTGCGGCATCGCGGCCTGCAACAACAAGCTGTTCATCACCGGCGGCCGCGACGACAAGAACGAGGTGATCGCCACCGTGCTCTGCTGGGACCCGCAGGCCAAGCGGCTGACGGAGGAGTGCGTGCTCCAGCGCGGCGTGTCGCACCACGGCAGCGTGACCCTCAGGAAGTCCTACACACACATACGAAGGATCGTGCCCGCCACATGACGTCAACCCGTCCAGATGTTTCGTACCAAGCACAATTCCAATCTATTTTTTACTGTGGATATGACTGATATCAATATAAAAAATAAAATGCATGCCACTATTAATGAGGAACAGCAATCATTTGATAACCGGAAAGCTCACAAAGTTTGTGTGGAAATGTGCTTGAACACGCATAAACTATACATAACTTTCTTTTTTTTATTTTTTTTAATTTTATTTTGTAACATATGTACAAAAACAGTCTTGTGTCTGAAGCTGTAAAAATAAGCTAAGAATACATAGGTCTGCACAGTGCAGATGCCATCCCTGATACAAGGTTGAAACATTACATCTTTCAAATTTACACAAAAACAAACAAAAAAAAAAAAAAAAAAGTCAAGTATTTTTTTTTTTTTTTTTTAAAAGGCACTATGTCTTCTCAACAAGCCACCCCGGCCAGCAGCAGGTCACCGGCGGTGCCGGCCGTGGGCCGAGTGAGACCTGCTCGGGTGTTTGCTCCTGTGGCTGCGGTCGCGAGACCGCTCGCGCCCGCGGTGGTCCCGGTGGCGCCCGCTCCCGCTGCGCTCGTGCTTGAGCTTCGCGTAGTCCCGCCCCCGGCCGCGGGACCCGTCCACCGACCGGGAGCGACTCCGCGACCTGCGCCTCTTGCCCCCGTGCCGAATCGGTTCTCCGTCGCCGTTGTTCCGCTGATCTGCCTTCTGGTAGGGGAGGGGTGGGGACCGGTGGCCCTTGTGTTGCCGGGGAGAGGGGCTGTGGCTGCTGTGGGAGCTGTACGTCCCAGAGCGACTGCGTCTGGCGGCGAACCTGGTGGGACGCAGCATTGTCTGACCATTTTCCTTCACCGCAATAAAATATATAAATCTAAATAAATAAATCAAGTTTCCTTACTGCCTGTGAGGGCTCCGTGATCGTGATCTAGACTGCGAACGGCTGTGGCTCTGCCCATTTTCCAAGGCATCCTTGTCATCCTTAAGGAGGCTGAATGGAGATTGTGGGAACACTATTCAGAATGTCCCCAAACAGAAACCATGACTAAGGACGTTACCGATGCCAAGGACACTTACCCATTAAGAAGGTTCTTGGAGACTGCTGGCCGGGCCTCTTCTGCCTCTTCGGCACTTTTTGCATTCTGGGATTTGTCTTCCGCCTTAAGCTCTCTTGGAGAACCTGCAAGTCCATAAAACGGTTCGCTCAACCGGTTTGTCAAAGTATTTATAAAGATCATTTAAAAACATCATAAAATGCATGTAGATTGGACAAGACACTGACTGGGCTTGGAAGCAGGCGAGAAGCTCCCTGCGCCAACCAGGGCAGGTGTGCCATTGGGGTTGAGACCTTTAGCCTTCAGCTTGGCCTCATCAAGGAGGGTCCTTCTCTTCTCCACTTCCTTCTCCAGCTGCTCGAAATTGGGCTAATAGGAATACAAAAGCAAACAGCAGCAAAATGAATTTTTGAACACACACACGAGTGTGTGAGTGTCACATTCTCATGGTAACTACCTTTTTCCTGGAATAGAGTCTTAACGTGCAGATGCAAATCTCCTTGAGATCATCCTCTGTAGCTCCAAACAGAAGATACCAGTGGGGCTTGTTTGGCAGTGGGATCTACCAAAACAAAAAGTGTCAGTGGCAAAAGAGTAAAAAAAATTAAATACTACAAATCCATATCATGAAAGTTTCACTTTGTGAGATTATTTAGCATTAATATAAGGTCCCTCTCTCCTCCTCATTAGCATTTAAAGCTACAGACAGTGTGTGGGACTGGCTAAAAGTGGCTGTAATTCTGCACCACAGCCGAATTTTGGAAAGAGACTTCAGATACAGCACTAGGGGACCACTAAGACCGATATGAAAGCAAATTAAATGGATGGAGCCTGAGACCGGAAAAAGGAAGGTACTGACCTGGAGCGCTCGAGCCGCCAGGTAAATGCAGGCACAGGCAATGGTCTCGGCCTCAAATCTCACAAACACGTTCGTCCTGAGCGCGTCGTTCATGTAGTTCCTGAGGGAAAGAGTGGAGACACAAACGATGCAGTACCTGACACACTTACCTTAAATACTAATATCTGGAGACTTGCACTTTGTCCTTTGTCTCTCTCTCTAACAGGATGTAGCCTGTATGGCAATTTTGAAAAATAAAACGCTCTTTTCCCAGCCCTAAAGAGACAGAACCGGGCCACTGTGTCCCACTGAAAAATATTCTGCCTCTCCAGACCTCTAATAAAAGCCAAAATTGTTAATTACACTTAACTAAATGCAAGCATAAAAATTCACTTCGGCAGTGAACAAATGCTCTTCATGGACAGATTACATACCGTCAAACACCTCCCCAACCAAAAACCAAGCTATTAAACATCTTCAAATAAAAGGGCAAACTCTGTTGACAAATCGTTGACAGCCCAGGAACACAGGCTGACCCCCGTTCAGAGAAGCGCCGCTTGAGAGCTTTCACTGGATTGGCCGTCTCGAAATGGCCAGTGAATATGGAGGGGGGAGGGGGGGATTCCTGTGGCCGTGTGGCTGGAGGAGTTCTGTAGTTTTCTGTGACACTTACCACCATGGGCTACCCTTTAATCAAAGAGTAGAGAAAGGACAAAGTCAAACAGAGCTCTCCGCTCAACATCAGAGGACAAAAACAGACGCAAGAAACGGATGGAAAAAGCCAGCGGCGCTTTAAAAAAAAAAAAAAGAAAAAGCCAGAGCGCTGAACCCCAGCTTACCTTATTCCGTTCTTACTCTGTGCTCTTTAATAAATGCAGTGTTTCCACTAGGTCCAGGTGAATTTCAACAAGACAATTCGACAGTTCCAGTTTCGTCAAACTGCTAACTGGTTTGGGTGACCGCCGTTTTCAAATTACAATATCAAAGTATGCAGTAACGGCCGTTTACAATGCTGCTGAAATTCGTGCCTACAATGAAAAATGTACCATAAGACCCAAATCACATATGCGTGTGGAATGCCAGCAAGGTCCCGAAAGCTCAGGGCTTTGACTGCAACTGTGTGGCTAGTGGAAACGCCGCAGCCATATAGGCTTGGTAGACAGGATGACTTCTTTAGTTTATGGTGAGGGATAAGGAAAAAAATAAATTAAATAAAAAGAAGTCTTACCAGGCAGTCTGGACCAGTATCTGGTTCTTCTCACATTCAAGGACTTGAAGGTACATTACAATGACCTGTGAAAAACCCACAATGAAGTTAACAAAATTTGCAACTATCGTGAAGTTGCTTTTCCTTGATCGATAGAGAATGAAAAGAAAGCAAAGTGATTGTCATTGTGAAATACAGCAGGTACAGCACACAGTGCACACAATGAAATGTGTTCTCTGCATTTAACCATCACCTAGGTAGTGGCCCAGTAACACACTCGCCTATGAACCAGAAGACCCAGGTTCAAATTCCACTTACTACCATTGTGTCTCTGATCAAGACACTTAAGCCCTGAGTGTCTCCGGGGGGGACTGTCCCTGTAACTAGTGACTAAGTCGCTCTGGATAAATCTGCAGATCACTCTGCCCACTGCTCGTTACATCATGGGTTAACGTTACTATATCAGGACAGTTCGTGGGCCGGTTCCAAAATGGTACTTTGCTCAGTGGTACCTTGGCAGTTCAGGACTCGATTGCGGGTTTGCTTCCTTCCCCGCTAGGCCACCACTGCCCGATACACTATATAGTACATAAAAATTCTGAATTTTATCACACAAGAAACCTTCTGGTGTAGCCTTCTTTCGAACGGCAGAGAACCAATACAACCATTCCAAACGAAAAACCCTTCTTCCTGTCTAGACTCACGCCAACCTGCCCCAATGCTGCTAGTACATAGAGCAATAAGCTCATCTTAAAACACTACAGTTGGAAGCAGCGTTATACACGCGAACTAAATCAACCAGCATGTTGTCACTTCATTTACGATAGAAATAAAAAATATGATATATATTAGGACTGCAACAACGAATCGATTACTAAAAGAGTTGGCAACGAATTTCCTAATCGATTCGTTATGTCGCGCGACGCGGAGACGTTTGATTATTACTAAAAAAAAAAAAAAAAAAAAAAAAAACTTTATTTGAGCGCGGAGCGGAGTGAACACTCTCGGTCTCTCTTGCGCACAGATGCTAGCAGAGTTTGGCGCCTCATAGACAGCGCGGAGCAAAAATAAAAAAAAACGAGCGGAGGTAGAGGACAGATACATGGCGGAGGCAGAGAAATCTGCGCGAAAATATGCAAAAGCGACATGGCACGGCACGGGAGCACCACGGCAATGATCCAGCACCTGAAACGCGTGTTTGATGAGGAGGAAGGGAGTTCAGCAGCAGGGAAAGTCACTACAGAACCCTACTTTTGTTCCGTTTTGAAGTGAGGAACGTAATGTCCCTGGTGCTGGTGTTTAACTCGCCGCGGAGGAGAGCTAGAGGGGGACTTACAGCGCCACCTAGAGGTGTGGTGGGACGAAACAGCGTTCGGACTGTTCTCTGCGTGGACGACTCGCCTATTGTGTCCCTGAGCAAGACACTTAACCCTAAGTTGCTCCAGGGGGACTGTCCCTGTAACTACTGATTGTAAGTTGCTCTGGATAAGGGCGTCTGATAAATGCTGTAAATGTAAATGTTTACCCGTCATCCAGCTTGACGAGTTAGCGTTAGCGCGTTAATAACAGTAATAAAGCAGGGGTGCTATAGTTACTTTGCATTAAAAGACTAAAGACATGTTTTTATTCACTAGCCTTTTTTGGACCATTCATTTTTCAATCTGTTGTCATGTATAGCTACACTGCAAAAAAAAGCTTTTCTTACCTAGTAATTTTGTCTCGTTTCCAGTCCAAATATCTAAAAAACCTTAAATCAAGATTACTAGACAAGAAAAATGGCATGAGAAAATTAAGTGATGCTCAAGGAGCAACATGTTTGTGCACTTTCTAAAGATTTTGGTTCTGTTTTTGAATAAAGGGTTGGAAATGAATGCTTTTCTTTTTTTTTTTAAATCCCATTCTAGGATTAATAAAAAAAATTGACAGATTAATCGATTATTAAAATAACCGTTAGTTGCAGCCCTAATATATATATATCTCTCTCTCTCTCCCCCATGATAAGCGCTTAATAGGTCAGCATGGAGGTTGAGAAGTACAACATCCAACAAACCTTATGTGGATGCTTGACGTGGACACAGAATCCCAAATCACGGAGGATGCGACGTTCCGCTTTGATAACTTGATTCTTAGTGTTGATGTAGTTGTTGTCCAGAACCAATGGAGTGATTGCCCTTAATGACAGAAGAACATCATTTTAGTTGAGAGAGAAATGTACCAAAATATATATAAATACAAAATATAAGAAGCTATTGGAACGTACTTTTTACCACGACTTTGTTTCAAATGATGAAAAACGTTGATCACGTCTCTCACCCGTCTGGGCGATTCTTCAATCTTTGAAGCCAAATTGACACAGGCCATGGCAACAATCTGCACATTAACAAGCAGTTAACAAAACTAGCACAGTTATTATTCATATAACTGCCTGGATAGCATTTATATGGCATGCAGATTAAAGCTATTCAATTGCTAATGAAAACCTAATCTAAAGTATGCTGGTAATATCAAATCTAAAAACTACACAGAAATATAAATATAGAGCACTGGCGAAAGGGTTTGGACCTTCTTATTCAATGTGTTTTCTTTATTTTCATGACCATTTACGTTGGTAGATTCTCACTGAAGGCATCAAAACTATGAATGAACACACGTGGAGTTATGTACTTAACAAAAAGTGAAGACCTGGACACCACAGTCACCGGACCTGAACCCAGTCGAGATGGTTTGGGGTGAGCTGGACCACAGAGTGAAGGCAAAGGGGCCAACAAGTGCTAAACACCTCTGGGAACTCCTTCAAGACTGTTGGAAAACCATTTCAGGGTGGTAGTAGCCTAGGGGTAACACACTCGCCTATGAACCAGAAGACCCAGGTTCAAATCCCATTGTGTCCCTGAGCAAGACACTTAACCCTAAGTTGCTAGGGCGTCTGGTAAATGCTGTAAATTTAAATTTCAGGTGACGACCTCATGAAACTCATGGAGAGAATGCAAAGAGTGTACAAAGCAGTAATCAGAGCAAAGGGCGGCTATTTTGAAGAAACTAGAATATAAAACATGTTTTCGGTTATCTTTCAGTTATTGATGCCTTCAGTGAGAATCTATCAATGTAAAGGTTCATGAAAATTAAGGATAAAAACACACATTGAATGAGAAAGTGTGTCCAAACTTTTGGCCTGTGCTGTATATCTTGATTAGACCTGTTGAAAGTGAATTTTTCTTCGTGACAACGTCGCTCACCTCGAAGCTGTTCCGAATAAACGACTTGGAGTAGAAGAACCGGTGGAAGAGGACTTGCCCGGTCGCCATCGCCACCTGAAAAAGAACCAAAACACGAGTCGGCGCTTGAGCCCTTCGGCAGTTGCGTCACCGTGAGCCGCGCTCAGACAAAGGCCCGGTTCTCCGGCTAGCCGGCGAGCTAGCCGATTAGCAGGCTAAAAATACCCGGATTAGCTCACGCAGGGCCGCGTCAGGCAGGCCCTACTTTTTAACGCGCGACTAACGTCGATAAAAGCAAAGCGCCGACCTGGGGCAGGCGCAGCAGAATCCCGGCCGACTGGACCAACTCGCAGCCGAGGATCCGGAGGTCCGTCTCCGTCTCGGGGTCGAGGCCGTCGAGCGCGGAGGGCGTCGGGGAGAGCCGCTCCTCCGGGATCGTCGAGCTGTCGATGGCCAGGAAGACCTCCGAGTAGCGCTTGTCGCCGATGAGGATCCCGTCGGCCGACGGGGCGCCCAGGTAAGGAGACCGCAGACTCAGCGCCATGTTTTCACCGTCGCGACCGTCCGGCTGCTCAATTGCACAAGCGGACGCCACAGCGGAAGGGATTTTCGAAAATGACGCAGCCAGCGAACGGAAGCCGTGACGTCATGCCCGGTCGGGCGTACCATCGCGAGAACATGCGAGAACAGCCGAGCTCGTGAAAAATCCAACTTTTATCCTCTTAAAGTGTAACCTTTTTTGGTTCATCTTCGAAAGCTTTTGAACGGGCTGTTCACATTGATCCCATGCTAGACTAGACTACTGTAATAAACTTTATAAGGGAATTAGTCACTCTTCACTTTCTATTTTAAATTGAAGGCATTTGGCAACCATCGATTATGTGATCAATTCTGGTTCACTAGGTCCCCCACTAGGAATACAATCTTTTTATTCATTCTGTTGTAGTTTCTATACATAAGTCAGGCAATAATAAGGTTACAAGTTCATCTAAATATTCTCTAAAGAGGAAGGTCTTGAGCTGGCGTTTGAAAATGCTCAGCGACTGAGCTGTTCTGACCTCGAGGGGAAGTTCATTCCACCACCGAGGGGCCAAGACGGAGAAGAGTCTAGATGAGCGTCTTCCTTTTACCTCCAGAGATGGAGGGACCAGGCGAGCAGTACTGGAGGCTCGGAGTATACGAGGTGCAGTGGGAGGTGTAATAAGGGCTGTGGTGGTACTCCATGTTTGGCTTTGTAGGCCAGCATCAGTATTTAGAATTTTTAGTTATTTGACTTAATCTTAGTATTAATGTTTGCAATGTTATAACTTAATTTCATCTAAAATTCTATTTATTTTATTTTAATGTCTACTAAGTATGCTGCATCTTAATCTGTTTTTTGTCTTTTTATGCAGCACTTTGGAAACTGTTTTATTTGTTAAAAATGTGCTTTATAAATGAAAAAGTGAAAGTGAAGTGATTGTGAGACACTGCAGCACAGCACACGGCGACACAATGAAATGTGCCCTCTGTATTTAACCATCACCCTTGGTGAGCAGTGGGCAGCCATGACAGGCGCCCGGGGAGCAGTGTGTGGGGACGGTGCTTTGCTCAGAGGCACCTCAGTGGCACCGTGGCGGCATGGGATCAACCTTCAGATTACAGGGCCGTTTTTTTTTTTACCTGCTAGGCCCCCACTGGTTTGGATTGGATACGTCCTGAAACCGATCGTCACAGTCCCTGTTTCGATAAAAAATGTTATATTAGTGTTATTAGACGATCGCCTAATAATTTTGATGAACTCTTATTCATTATTGCAAAAAATTATGTTTAAACATGTTTGCAAAGTCCACTTACTAAACATCCATGTGGCATTTCTTCATTAATTTGATTGATTGCCAGTTTTAGACAGAGGTGGACAGTGACAAAGTAAATGTAATCTGGGTAATTTACTAGACTATTACCCTTTGAAGAGATTTTTTACTTCAATTTAACTAGATTTTACAGTAAAATATTTTTTACTGCACCACATTACACAAAAATCCTTTACTTTTAGTTATAAGGTTGTATTTATTATCTTATGATCCCCCTCCCATCCCCATGTTTTTTTTTTTTTTTTTTGCTGAATGTCAGTAGGAATCTGCAACTTTTTAAATAAAAGATAAGATAAGATGATCATTTTATTAGTCCTACAAGTGGGAAATATACATTGTCACGACAGAAAGTGGACAGTACAAGATAAGGGCAGCAAAAGATAGACAATATGCTGTACAATGTGACTGTATAATATAAAAAGTTCACCATACAAATAGACAAAAGTTGTCCTTTGTAAAAGTCAGTATATATACATAAAAATATATTTGTGTATGCCTGTACAGTTAGAACATAAGTAAGTGTACATGTGTAGAGAGTTGATCAATATACACATATTGCACATAAGAAAATGGAAATGGTGTGTGTATGTGTGTGTGTGTGTGTGTGTGTGGTGGTCTATGTATGTGTGGTCAGCTGTTGTTGAGCCTGACAGCAGTTGGCAGAAAAGTCCTTCTGAATCTGGGTCGTGGGTGCCGCAGCCTGCCACTGGAGGAGATGCACACCGGGGCAGTGGTGGCCTAGCGGATAAGGAAGCTGCCCCGTAATCAGAAGGTTGCGGATTCGAATCCCGATCCGCCAAGTTGCCACTGAGCAAAGCACCTCCCCCACACACTGCTCCCCGGGCGCCTGTCATGGCTGCCCACTGCTCACTCAGGGTGATGGTTAAAAGCAGAGGACACATAAAGGTCTTAAAACCTGACCCTCTGCAGCAGGTACAGCCAGGTAATCCCAAAACTGCGATTAATTTATCAGAAAAGGACAAATTTCACACATGGCTTTGTGCGCGCGGAGCACATTTGCTGCAGTGGTGTGTAAAAGTGAAGTGAATGTGTAAAAGTGCAACGCCAGCGTAATCATCCCTGCATATACAAAAATAAGTTCCTATTACAATAAATCTGACTTGGCCAGGTTTCTAACTAAACTTGGACTGTTTAAAAACCCTTTATTCAATAGTCACTGTGTTTCATCTCATGGAAATTAAGTGTTTCACAATGAAATTAACTTCACTTTCAAATATGCAATCAGTCAAATAAAGAACACTGTTTTGTTCAGAGACACATGCATGGTATTTCCAATTATGCATTTGTTAATCATATTCTATAAAATAAACAAAACGTACATTTTCTGCATTTGTCAGATGCTCTTATGTAAGTGCTTTAAAACGTCTATCATTCTAATATTTTGCTTTAACCCATTTATCAAATTCCATTTGTTTAACAACTAAAAGAAAAATTAACTCATAAATCATAATTTGTATTACATATACAAAGTCCCTAAGAGCCCTACTTTCCTACAGAAATGTTTTTTAACTTTCATTTGAAGATTATTTTTATATTAATGCAGTATAGTAAAATCATGCACAAAACTTGTAGTTTAAAATGATTTTATTTTTCAGTTTTAGTTGCTTTCGGTGTGACAAAATGCCAATATTTTGAAACGTGGATATAAATGGATGAAAATGAATAAACAGAGTCGGGGCTTTTGATTGATTTATTATCAAGCCACCGGTTTGTTCATAGTTTGCGGCGCGGGGTGCCCGCAGTTTAGCGGTACTTCTCAGCCAGAGCCAGAGCCAGGTTGGAAAAGAACTTGTCCAAGGACACCTGGACCTCAGGGGTGAAGTCCGCTGGGTAATAGGCGCCGATGACCACGATGAGGTTGTGTGCCAGGATCTTTGGGACAAAGCGCACGATATGTTGTTCACCTAGGGCCGACTCAGGTTGCCACGGTCTCCTAATCATGTTTTACGATGATGAAGCCTTACCTTGAAGTTGGCAGGGTCCACGCGGAGCTTGAACGCGTGCAGCTCGCTCAGAGGGCCAAGGGCGCCGACCAGGTCGTCAGTCTTCCCCACGGCCTCACCGATGGCACCCATGATTTTCTTGGCATGGCCCTTCACGGGAGCGGAGCCGGGGCTGAGGTCGGGCCAGTGGGAGAAGTAGGTCTTGGTTTGAGGGTAGACGGTAAGCATTCTGGAGGAAGTTAACAGTAAATACTATGAAATAGCTTCTGGTGCACAACAACGAACAAGCAACCAAATTCCTAGATTTATTCGAAAAAGGTTACAAGTTTACCTGCCCAGGGCTTCAGTGCCGATTTCATCGGCCTTCCCAGATATTTTGCCCCAGATGGCCTTCACCACAGACTTGTCCTTAGCTGAGAGACTCATGACTGCGTCCTCTGTGTCTTCTTCGCGAGTGTCAGGAATAAATCTGAAAAGGTGCTGGTCCCACTGGACCCTTATGGCCTTTATATCAACGCACGAAGGGGGACCACACCCCGTCCCATCCACACCGCCACCCCACCCCTCATGCTACGTGACCTGTAATTTTATATCAAACCTGCGTGAGGAGCCAACTTTTATTCTGTCATGTTAAGATAAGAAAAATGCAGAGCGGGGTCACGGAATGGTGACCCCCTTCAAAAAAATATTTTAAAAAATCCACAGAAATGCTTTTCATTTGCTTACTTATGCTTACATGCTGCTTTATTTCTCAAGATTAAATATCTCAAAATCTATTTAATATTGTTGTCAAAAACCTGTAGATTGAACCTCTGATGAGAACGAGGAATTGCATCCCCTCTTTCAATAGACCTGTACAGCAGAACTGTTCATTTAAATGAAAGCTTTTACAAATCAACACAGTAACCTAGCGGCCAACAAACAGAACTAACATTCCAGCTGGATGACCCATAAGGTCACAGGTTCAAACCTTAAAGCTGAAAAAGCTTTAAGAAAGAATTTAAGAGCTAAATGCAATTCATCAGAAATGTGAAGAAATGTACCACTGTGTGCCAATATGGGTACAAATGCTTGTTGCTGGGGCAGTACCCTTCTGAAGAACAATAATGTACAGGCCAAAAGTTTGGACACACCTTCTCATTCAATGTGTTTACTTTATTTTCATGACCATTTACATCTGTCCTTTTAAGGCACAATATCTGACAATTTAAGGTGGTATGACTGAAATACATGTACAACCAACAGATATATTTAAATATTTCATTCAGAACCAAAGAACAGTGACATACTTCAAATTAATACAAATACAATCAATGTTAATATCAGCTCAATCAATTCAGTTATTAGAATGCATTCATTAGAAAGGTGGTCTATTCTTAATATGTCCCTGACTACACGTTAATACGCTAAAAATGATAATTCTACCACATTTTTCTTACTTATTTCAATGCATACCAATATTTCTGCCTCCGTTGTTTTTATCTGGAACAAGAAGGTTCAGAGACTACACAGACAGTACTTACAAAGACCAAGAGAACTTGGATGGTTAGCCTTACCACATTTTAGGTTTTATTATTGGGCATCTAATATTAGGATCCTCAAATAAGCATCAGATCCTCAAATCAATTGGTTGGCAATAGAAGCAAATTCGGTCAAACCTGTATCTCTGAAAGCTTTAGTGCACTCTCCTAGTCTGTCTTCCACTTTGCCCCTGTACCAAAAAATAGGACTGTTAAAACTTCTCTCAGAATTTGGGCTCAGTTTAAACGTTACCAGTTCCCTCCATCTTTGGTTGATGAGCTGTTCACTATGTGGTCAAAAGCTGGCATTCACTGTTTTAAAGACCTATACATAGACAATGTCTTTGCCTCTTTCTCACACCTGCTTCATAAATATTCTCTTCCTCAGCAGCATTTAGAAACTTTGGATACTTGCAGGTGCATAGCTTTGCTCATCATACTTTTCCCACATTTCCCAACCTAAGGTTTGGTTTCTTATATTTATAATAAAAATTTTAATTTATGCGCTAATTCACTAACCCTTTGGGAGGAAGATTTGGGACAGGAAATTCCTGATGAGATTTGAAAGGAGGTTCTGCTGCGAGTTCATGGATCATCCATTTGCGCTAGACTTGGTACAGTTTTAAGATCTTAAACCGTTCATATTACACTAAGGGGTGTAGTAGCCTAGTGGGTAAAAAAAAAAAAAAACACTCTTGCCTATTAACCAGAAGACCCTGGTTAACAAATCACGCTTACTATCATTGTGTCCCTGAGCAAGACACTTAACCCTAAGTTGCTCCACGGGGGGACTGTCCCTGTAACTACTGATTGTAAGTCGCTCTGGATAAGGGATTATCGCTCTGATAAATCCCGTAAATGTCAAAATGTAAATGTAAATCTATGAGGGCGTCAGTCCATTTTGTGACCGATGTCAGCAGTCCTCTGCAGTCCTCTGCCAATATTATTCATATGTTCTCTTTGTGGGGAAAAGAGTAGGTCCTTTTCTCGAATTTCCCTTCTGTTCCTGGGTACATGTCTGGGTGGAGCTTTGCAGTGGAGGTTTTCATTTTTATTTGTTTTTGTATAGGTTGATTGTGGGGGTGATTGTAGACTGTTTTTTTAGTGTAGTATCTGTATGTATGTGTATGTATATATTTTTCTTTTCCTTTTGTTTGGTTTTGTTTTTATTAGTAGTTTTTATTGGGGTCTAGATTGGGGATTGAGCTGTTTTTTGTAACCTTTTGAGAATATTGTTATTGTTCATGCTCTAATTCTAATAAACAAAGTAAAAAAAAGAATGCATTCATTAAAAGAAAAAGTATGCATTTCACCATGAACATGAACAATTTCTAAATGAGGTATTCTAATTATTTACAGGAAATATACTGAAGTCTTTCCCCTTTAACACTTCACATACAAAGTATACTGAAATAAAAAAAAGAAAGAAATCAAAACCATCCAAGTTGTACAAGTGGATGGCCATGAAATTTAATAAATGAACTAATGGCACCAAACTGACCAATTGAAGTGCAGTGGTCATTGTTTCACATTGCGCTCATTTAGTGTAAAATTTGATCATGTTCTGAATCTCTGGTTCAGGCTACTCTAATGCACTTTTAACTTCATCCCCACCCAACAGAAGAATCCAAAGAACCCAAAGAAGTGAGATTCATCCCATTTTAAGTCCAGGCATCTTTTTTTTGGACCACCTTACTTACTGCACTGCAGTGCAATTCCATTTCTTACTAATTTTAATGGGTACAATCTTTTTATCCCACAAACGCGGATCCCAAGGTGCCTAGATGAAACACAGAATTGGTGCACATTTAATATAAAGTGTGAAGTGATTGTTACTTGTGATACACAGAAGCACAGTACACGGTGCACACAGTGAAATTTGCCCTCTGCATTTAACCCATCACCCTGAGTGAGCAGTGGGCAGCCATGACAGGTGCCCGGGGAGCAGTGTGTGGGGACGGTGCTTTGCTCAGTGGCACCTTGGCCACCTTCTGATTTTGGGGCCGCTCCTTAACCACTAGGCCACCACTGCCCCAATAAATAAATTAAGCAAAAATGTAGTTGAGTTATTGTTTTTTATTTAACATTGTTAATGTTGTATTGTTTTATACAACATTGGTTGAACTTTTAAATAAATAACAACAATAATAATTGTTGTTTAAATGCAAATTAATACAAACAAACACTTATTCAACACCGGCATTAAACTCAGGGGGGAAAAAAAGCTCCGTCATGCTTAAAATTTCCTGCCAATGCAAACTGCCTGGTCATTTTCTGGTGGCGATCCAATCTTCACCGGGTCACGTCAGAAACGTTTGATTGCCAACAGCAGACCAATCAAACTCATTTGAGTAACCGTGGGTGGAGCCCTCTGTCCTCTTTATATTGGGCTGCACGGCCACATTCTTCTCATTCCAGTTGGAGAGCTTTTACGCACCAGAACCAGAAGAAACCCGCAGGAGTCAAGATGGTTGAGTGGACTGATGCTGAGCGCAGCGCCATTGCCAGCCTGTGGGGCAAGATCAGCGTTGATGAAATCGGACCCCAGGCCCTGAGCAGGTACTTGTGCCCCCCTCCTCCTTATTATTAATAATTTTTTTTGGGAGTGGGGGACGCCATTTAACAAGAATTTCATCGCGCAGGCTGCTGATCGTGTCACCCTGGACCCAGAGGTATTTCAGCACCTTCGGGAACCTGTCCAGTCCCGCCGCCATCCAAGGCAATGCCAAGGTGGCCCACCACGGCAAGGTGGTGATGGGAGGACTCGAGAGAGCCGTGAAGAACCTGGACGACATCAAGAACACCTACGCCGCCCTGAGCGTGATGCACTCCGAGAAGCTCCACGTGGATCCCGATAACTTCAGGGTGAGCAGATCGCTCGACGGTGACGTCGCAGTGGCACTGTATTAATATGCTCATAAAGAATGAAAAGCGCTGATCAAAGCATTTCTCATCACAGCTCCTGGCTGACTGCATCACTCTGTGCGTGGCCATGAAGTTCGGTCCCTCCGTCTTCACCGCCGACGCCCATGAGGCCTGGCAGAAGTTCCTCCTGGTGGTGGCGTCTGCCCTGGGAAGGCAGTACCACTGAGGCCGGCTTCCAGCAGATTACAGACAAATAAAACCCGACACAACCGCAGCCGCCGTGTCCTCCTCTGTCCTTTCTACCGTTTATTTACCTTCATACTTATTTGTAGTTAATAATTTTATGGGGGGAAAATGTTTAAAGTGTTCAGGAATCAACATATAATATAATAATATATATATATATATAATAATATAGAAATGCTGAAAAATTGGAAACCGGGAAAACACGTAACAGAATAAATCTCATTTCCATGGTATTCACGTCTCAATTTATTCAGCAAAACAAGCTAGAAATACAGGGCGTTGATCAGGGCGTCGCCAATAAACATGCACGGCTCTTAATTAAGGGAGATAAAAGCTTATCATGAAATGCCAGTCTATCCAACTGCAGCAAGCGCACTGTAAAAATATATATACCCGTCAAAAAATGCACTGTAAAAAGGTGAAGGAATTAACACTTAGCCCCAGTTTTAATTTCACGCATCGCATCCTGGGACAATGAGGCTCTGCTAAGCGGGAAAACTGTGGGGTCGGAGGAACCTTGGAGGAACCCAGTACCTCTGTCTTAATTTAAGCATGTGGACAAAATTTGTGTACAAATTGACCAAGTGCAGATGAAATATATTTCTAAGCAAGATTTAATTTTTTTTGGTTTACAAGAAATGGCTCATTTTATTTCCAGCAGCTTTTGTAATAATATTTCAGTCCAAAACGAAACAGTCAAAAAGTATTATAATATTCAAAGCTTGGTAAAAGCCCATTGAGTCAATTTTTACAAAGACATAACTGTTGTCACCTTGTGACATATGAGCTTCACCTGTGACTCAGGTGTGTATAAAAAGAAGCCCGGTACACTAGACCTTCACATCAACTGCAACTAGACCTCTGCAAACATGCCTACGATTCACCATGAGACTGAAGTTTTGATTATCAAGAGGCTGAAGGCCAGATCCAGTGCTGATGTGGCAGACACATGTGTCTCAGCGTCAAGTACAGAGGATTTTGACAAGCCCCGGTCAAGCAGACCCCTCAAGACAACTGCTCGAGAGGACCGCTTGTTGGCTTGAAAATCCAAGAGCTCCATGAGACCCGGTCACCTGAAGTCCCTGTGGCATTTGCCAAGGCCCACAGCCTGCTAAAAGGATGGAAAAGTGGCAGAAGGTGAATTTTTCAGATTAATCTTCTGTTGAATTACACCACAGTCGGCGCAAATATTGCAGGAGATTCACCCAGAAAACAGTGAAGTTTGGTCTGGGGTTACGTCCAGTATGGGGGTGTGCGAGAGATCTACAGGGTGGAAGGCAACATCAGTAGTCTGAAATACCAAGAAATCTTAGATACCTTTTATATTCCCAAACATAAAAGAGGCCAAATACTACAGCAGGATGGTGCTCCATCACATACGTCCATCTCCACATCAAGATTCTTCAAGGCGAAGATTGGCCAGCCCAGTCACCAGACATGAACATCATTTACATTTACAGCATTTATCAGAGCAACTTACAATCAGTAGTTATAGGGACAGTCCCCCCTGGAGCAACTTAGGGTTAAGTGTCTTGGGGTTGTAGTAGCCTAGTGGGTAGCACACTCGCCTGTGAACCGGAAGACCCGGGTTCGAATCCAGCAAGACACTTAACCCTGAGCAAGACACTTAACCCTGAGTTGCTCCAGGGGGACTGTCCCTGTAACTTCTGATTGTAAGTTGCTCTGGATAAGGGCGGCTGATAAATGCTGCAAATGTAAATGTCTTGCTCAGGGACACAATGGTAGTAAGTGGGATTTGAACCTGGGTCTTCTGGTTCATAGGCAAGTGTGTTACCCACTAGGCTACTAACACCCTTAACACATCATTGAGCATGTGTGGGTTAGGATAAAAGAGGAAGCATGGAAGATGAAACCAAAGAATATTGATGAACTCTGGCATGCAAGACTGCTTTCTTTGCTATTCCTGATGACATAATAAAAAAAATGTATGAATTCTTGCCAAACCGCATGGATGCAGTCCTTCAGTCCTTCAAGTCATACAAGATATTAAATTTGGATCTCACAGCACCACTACTTAATTTGCTGACATATTTTTGTATTTGCAGTAAATTTGTTCAATTGCTTTTTAGGCAACAAAACTTTTGTCTTGCCAAAATTGGACCTTTCTGTCTTGATTAAATGATAAATCTTTTTTTCAGTGAAACGAATTCATTTTAATGCATTAAACATAATTTGGGAGGGTTTTAACTTTTCATATGAGCTATTTCTAACACCAATTGATTAATAGCAGGTGTTTCTACGAAATAGATAAGCGACAAGACTTTTGTCAGGGACTCTATAACACACACACACACACATATGTTTATATATATAATCTTTATTATGTTAATAAAAATGATGTCTCTCTCTATATATATGTGTATATATATATGTAAATAAAGTAAATAATGTCAATTATTTTAACTCCCAGAAAAAGAACACCTTGTCAGAAGTGGGATTCGAACCCACGCCTCCAGGGGAGACTGCGACCTGAACGCAGCGCCTTAGACCGCTCGGCCATCCTGACATGAACTTCGTCGGCCGACGTACAGCATGTTGCCTTCACAACAACACGGATAATAAATTAATTGCCTGTTTATGCAGATTAAAAATTTTAAATAATACTATAACCTATTTACACGCCTTGGCGGAGGTTACGCCAAGCTGGGCTGTGTGAGGATCCAGCCTCCTCTGCGGACGTGGGTTCGAGCCCAGTATCTGGTTGGTGTAATCGACGATTAACGTTACATTTGTGAAAGATATAATTCACTAAAAAACGTGATGCGGTTTCCGCCTGGACCCTCCAGTCTCGGGCAGAAGCAGCATTCATCATGGACGCAGCTCGTCACATCGAATCGACATTTGTAAGTCGCTCTGGATAAGGGCGTCTGATAAATGCTGTAAATGTAAATGTTCTTTTGGACACTAAACGCTGCACGAATTGCGCACCATGTTCCACCAACTCTGCAGTTGGTGTTCTTTGCAGCCATGTGCTGATTAAAAAGGCTGGTGGAGGCGTCGGAGAATGCTCCACGGTATCATGCACTGCAGCACAGCACACGGTGACACAGTGAAATGTGCCCTCTGCTTTTAACCATCGCCCTTAGTGAGCAGTGGCCAGCAATGACAGACGCCCGGTGAGCAGTGTGTGGGGACGGTCCCTTGCTCAGTGGCACCTTGGCGGCAAACTTCTGATTACGGGGCCCTTATCCGCTAGGCCACCACTGCCCCATCTCGGGGACATCGTAACACCACAGGAAGTCCTTCTTGCCCGTGGTCTGTGCAACGCTTCCTCATTCTGTATGCGATGTTCTCAGGATCACATGCTGCTACGCTTCGCTCTATGGCACATCACTTAATACCCCCTCTACACTTATGGTCTGTTCTATTTTACTTCCTTTGAGTGCTTATATATATATATATAGATATATAAGAGGTGGGCATAGATTAATTTTCATAATCTAGATTAATCTAACTGTAGTCTTGGAATTAATCTAGATTAATCTTAAAATTTCCCTGAAGCAAACCCGGCGGCTTCATAGCGGCATCCATGTTTCCACGACACGTGGTGTGGTAATTTCTAAATCTGTGCGATTCATGACTCACCCGGATCCTTTAAATGACTCATGAGTCACGAATCTGAGGTCTCCATTGAACCGAATCCTTCGAGTCCTAACTACACCATGTCTAAATTGTAAACTCCAATATATTGGCTTACACCATCCGGTTGTAGAGGAAGTTAACCGCCAGGAGCGCTAACCCGCTCTCTGATCCGGGTGCGTACTGACTCAAGTGACTCACGCACCCGGATCAGTTTAGTGAATGACTCAGAGGGAGCCGAATCCTAAAAAGGATCAGAGTATTACAGCTCTAGTAATTTCACAGTTCGAAGACTCGTTCTCGCCCCCTACAGTGAAGGTATATAGGAAATAAGGAGAAAAGAAAAAAAAAAAAAAAAAAAAAAAAAAAAAAAACCAGAAATAATATATTTATAAATCTAGTGTAACCATTTAACTGCGGCACAATTGCTTGCGTAGTATAGACCCAGCTCCCAACCAAACTTTGTGACTAGATTAACGGCGATATATATATATATATATATATATTTTTTTTTTTTATCGCAGATAAGTCTCACGTTAACGCCGATAACAGCCCACCAATAAAAAAAAAAAAAAAAAAAAAAAAAAAAAAAAAAAAAAAAAAAAAAAAACCCACCCACCCACTTTTCAGGATAAAGCATACAGCAAACAAATGAATACGCGGTCATGTCAGAGTATAGGACAAATTTTAAAAACCTTTATTGAGACAATATTGACAGAAGATACAAAATTACAAAAATGTATAATTGCTGCTTTACAATTTAAAAAAAAAAAAAAAAAAAAAAAAAAAACCTTCGGAACGTCAGGAGGCGCGACCTAAGAGAAAAAGTGGCACGAGTCATATTCACGGTAAAAACGGGACTTCCCCGTAACTTTCGTGCAAACAAACAATCTCAGCGCATGTGCGTAATCATGGAGTCTCAGGTGAAACACGGAACATGCAACTCATCACCGCATGTTGGCAGAGATCTTACACATGCAGCGCGCAGCACCATACCTGCAGGAGGGCGTCGTGACGTCACACGGGCAGCGCGCCGGGACGACCTAAAACAGACGCAAACGGAGCGTCGTCACGTCAGACGACTAGTGTATCCATAATACAGTAATTGTACCATAATAACATCTGAATCTATGCAGAGGTGTTATATATACACACACACACGGTCGTAACGTGTGGCAATAAATCTTAATTAAAATAGTGTAGCCTAGTGGGTTCCCCAGGTTCAAATCCCACTTAATACCATCGTATCCCTGAGCAAGACACTTAATCCACTCAGGACTGTCCCTGTAACTACTGATTGTAAAAATCACTCTGGATAAGGGCGTCTTGTAAATGCAAAAAAAAAAAAAAAAAAAAATCTATTTTTAGTCACGTGCCAAGCTGCAAAAATTCCAAACGTCTGCGAGAAACAACATTGATACAAAGGCTTTTTTACTACTAGGGTGAACGCATGGATTATGGCGAACATCGCGCAAAACGTTTAATACATACACACGCAGAGTAACGCAAAGGAATGAGTTAACTTAAAAAGAGAAACACGAACCGCACCTCTGACGTCCATCCTCGGCGAGCAGGAGAACAAGAGACGGAAGTGCGACTCGGCCTGGAATTTATGGCCTGACCGCCGCCCACGTGCTCGTGGGTCGCCCCGAAAAAAATCGCTTCCGGTCGCCCGTGCTCTTATTTTAAAATAATCATTAAATTATTATGTCATTGCGCCTCGTCGATGTGATTAATCATAATGGTCAATTTTTTTTATTCTAATGGTTTTTGGCCATGAGCCCGTCTGGGTTTAATGAGGCTGGCATAAACTGTAGGTAAACGCGTAATTAAAAGAACTTTTGAAACTGAAACGTATGAAATCGGCCCCACGGTTTTTTAATTGTATTTCACGTTCGTACATCGTACAAACCCAACCGTACGCGACAGTGAAACATTTGTCACCGGAATTACGACCACAGCTTCCCCCACATTAATGGCGCCCGCCGACGGCCGCCACGCCACTGCGCATGCTCAATGCCTCTACGGCGGGCCGCTGGGGTCACGCGGAAGGTTAGGCAAGGTTCGCGTTTTCCTCTAACGTGCGGCGAGATTGTCGGCGTTTTTGACCGGATCCCTGGACGGATGCGGTGTTGGCCCTTTCACATGCGATGAGGGTTCTAGTAGGTGCGTACACGTCGCGTCCCTGTCCACTTATTTTTCATTACTGATGCCCTTGTAATGGAAGACGCAGGCCAACTAGCGAATGAGCGGCGAGTGGGACTCGGACGAGTACTTAATGTCACATTGCAGCGTAAAGTAATAACGACTAATAGCACAAGAATATTCCCGTCTTACTGAAAATTGCGTGTTTTCAGTGACTGATGAAATTATCTGTAGCTGCACATTTCACGCACGGTTTAGCAAAACATAGCATAACATTATATGCCAATTATTCGCTAATATATACATAAATCATTTATATAAATTAATTTTACAGAATACATTGTTTGAATTAGCACAGAGAAAAAAGTAAATGAACAAAATTATAATAAAAAAGTGAAGTTAAAAAAACGTTAACATTTACAGCATTTATCAGACGCCCTTATCCAGAGCGACTTACAATCAGTAGTTTCAGGGGACAGTCCCCCCCTGGAGCAATTTAGGCTTAAGTGTCTTGCTCAGGGACACAATGGTAGTAAGTGGAATTTGAACCTGGGTCTTCTGGTTCATAGGTGAGTGTGTTACCCACTAGGCTACTACCACCCTAAAGGGGGTGTGAAGTGATTGTGATACACTGCACATGGTGACACAACATAATGTGTCCTCTGCCTTTAACCATCACCCTGAGTGAGCAGTGGGTAGCCAGGACAGTCGCCCGGGGAGCAGTGTGTGGGAAGGTGCTTTGCTCAGTGGCACCTTGGGATTTGAACCGGCAACCTTCTGATTATGGGGCCACCACTGCCCCACCACTGTGGGGTTAGTACATGGATAAAGCAAAAAAGAGAAATGAAGAATGTTTTGAAGGGTTGCCACTTTTTTTGTATAATTTTCTTATTCTTATGAATTCATTATCCTCAGGTGGAGGGTCAGGGTTTGTGGGACGAGAGCTCACACGCTTGCTTAGGAAACGTGGCCATGAGGTCACGATCATCTCCCGACAGGCGGGTCCAGGAAAAATAACGTGGGTGAGTTTTCATAATAATAATAATAATAATAATAATAATAATAATAATGATAATACATTTTAGGCGTGTTCAAGGGACAACCAGAAGCAGCTCATTAGATGATCTAACGGTTTTTCTGAAGTGTTCTTTTGGAGTAATTTAGCAATATATGCAAGACCATGGCCATTTATAGATTTAAAGACAGAGTTAAAATGCAGTTTGAACTTTGAAGTAAAATCAAATGGTAGCCAGTATAGAGATGCTAAAACTGGTTTAATATGCTCTCTTTTCTTTGTATTGGTTAAAACCCTTGCTGCTGCATTTTGGACTAATTCATAGGCAGACTAATTCATAATAATTTAATATCCACCTGCTTTACAGACTGTTGGTATGTGTTTGGTTCAAGCATAAACTGTGACTATATGCATCCTTCGAGATCGTTTTTGTGTCGCCGGTTCAGGGTGAGTTAGAATCTGGCGGTCTACCACCATGCGAGGGTGCGGTCAATCTGGCGGGGGAAAATATCATGAACCCTCTGCGATGGTAAGTAGCGGTGTCCATTTTCCAGACAGGGGTAGTGGTCTTTGTCTCAGGCCTGTCTTATGTCAGATATGGCATGTTTCCTTCAGGTGGAATGACCAATATAAAAAGGACCTGTTGACTAGTCGAGTTGATTCTACTAGAACTATGGCCAAGGCCATTGCCTCTTCTTCAAGTCCTCCCCACGCATGGATTCTTGTTACAGGCGTAGGTAAGCAACAATTATTATTTTTTTGAATCAGTCACT
The DNA here is from genome assembly GCF_900700375.1 of Denticeps clupeoides. Classification (NCBI taxonomy): domain Eukaryota; kingdom Metazoa; phylum Chordata; class Actinopteri; order Clupeiformes; family Denticipitidae; genus Denticeps; species Denticeps clupeoides. Next base: position 4,376,414 of record NC_041710.1, read on the forward strand.
TCTAGAGATACCAGACAGGGGGGATGTGTTTCATGGTGCCAGGCCGAAGCCCAGGTACATGGAGGCTGGTTGTGTCAGGAAGGGCATTGGGCGAAAAAACGTTTTTTTCCCGAACCAATTGCATGGATGACCGTCTGCTGTGGCGACCCCTAAGAAAGAATAAAAAGATTCACAACTAGACAACATGCGTGTGATTCCAATCAAAAGCCACTCTGAATACCTTCTTGCCACCAAGTACTATAGGGTCGGAGGGTCGGAGAATACGAGGTGCAGTGCGAGGTGTAATAAGGGCTGTGAGGTAGGATGGTGCTACTCCATGTTTGGCTTTGTAGGCCAGCATCAGTATTTTGAATCTGTTGGGTGCAGCTACTGGGAGCCAGTGGAGGGAGCGTAGCAGAGGGGAGGTGTGGGAGAATTTGGGAAGGTTGAAGATCAGTCGTGCTGCATTTTGTAGTAGTTGTAGAGGCCAGATGTCGACCTGTAGATCAAAGGTAGACCAGCTAGAAGGGAGTTACAGTAATCCAGTCATGAGATTACTTTTCAGCATTCCCTTAATGGCGGTGTTTTATGTTTCTTAACTTCTCACATTTTTTGCAGCATGCTACAAACCCAGTCCGACAGCCCAGTATGACGAGGAGAGTCGGTGGACACCTTTTGACTTCTTGTCACAGCTGGTTAAAGATTGGGAAGAGGCAGCACGACTTCCCGAGGATATTGCAAAGGTCACCAGACAGGTGATCATCAGACCAGGTAGGTACTGGCGGAGGAACCACAACCTTGGCCAAAATTTTAGCTCATCAAGCAAAAGCTTCATGACGTTCACACCCATTCATTAAGAACTAGACCGGAACTACTTGCGCGTTAAACTGTGTTAACACATAGCTGTCAGCCAATCAGAATTGAGTATCCAAAGAGATCCCGGTCTCTCTAGAAAAAACATAGTCAAGTTGATTCTACTAGAACTATGGCCAAGGCCATTGCCTCTTCTTCAAGTCCTCCCCACGCATGGATTCTTGTTAAAAAAAAAAAAGTAATGTCAACTTTAACAGCAGTTCTACGGTACCAAAGTGGTGGTACAAGCATAAAAGGACATACACATATACACAAGTATATTTAGACAAATAACACAATAGCTTTAAACCTTAAAAATTCAGAAGGTCTGAAGAAAACAATATAAGTATAAATGGAGGGTAAAAAGTCTAGGAAAGTGCCTGGATTTATGCCTGGATTAAGAAGCGGATGTTGTAGGGGGCAAATTGAATGTCAAGTGGCAACTGGTTCCATGAGCTGGCTGCAGCAGTTGCTTAAAACCAGTCATTAAAATGTTAAACTGCATTCTAAAATGAACCGGCAACCAGTGCAGTGACACAAGAACTGGTGTAATGTGTTGACTCTTTTTTTAATAAGTGTCCTAGTATTTATTTGGTTTGTGTCCCATCGTTCCTTTGGGTGTATGTCCACCAGGTGCAGTGCTGGGCCGGGACGGTGGTGCCATGAAGCAGATGTTGACTCCTTTCTGGTTAGGCTTGGGGGGCACTCTCGGCTCAGGACGGCAGCCTTTCCCCTGGATCCATGTGTCTGACCTTGCTAGCATTATTATGCATGCACTGGATCCCCCAACCAAACCTCCATCCACCGGCCCAGAAGTGTTCAATGGGGTTGCGCCCGCACAAAACACCAATTACGAGTTCACAAAACAGCTGGGCCGCGTCCTCCGAAGACCCACAATTTTCCCTGTTCCCGAGTTTGTCATCAACTCCCTTCTGGGTGCTGAGAGAGCGGCCATCCTCACTCAAGGCCAGAAAGTGACACCCAAAAGTACGCTGGCCTCAGGATTTCAATATCAGTATCCAGACCTGACCTCTGCTCTACAGGAGATTGTAGGGACTTAATAAAGAACATGGAGGCATGCATACAGAAATATGAATTATTATTTTGTGCTGGGACAGGCTTCATATATACATCCCTCACTTCTGAGAATATAAAGGCAAGATAAATGTTATGTGTAAACTTGTCCTTGTGAGTGTCATCCTTTCTTATACACAGAAGTGGTTCAGTGGTGGCCTGGCGGTTAAAGAGGCAGTCCCTTAACCAGATGGTTGCCGGTTCAAATCCCAATCCGCCAAGGTGCTACTGAGCAAAACACTGTCCCCCCCACACTGCTCCCTGGGCGCCTTTCATGGCTGCCAAGGGTGATGGGATAAAAGCAGAGAACAGTTTGTTATGTGCTGCAGTGTATAACAATCAATTCAGCTATTAGACCTTTTGCTGCTGTCCTGGCTGTGATATTTTGATCATAAGCTTTATAATTTAAGGATTCCAGACTTTTCAGTCAACCAACTTATCTGATTCAGGTCCCAGATTTTTACATTTCACACTGTAATTCATTATGCATAGCAGTGCATTTCATACACATTTGATCAACCTTTGGAAGTTAATACGTCATTAGGCTTTTCAAAGGAATTAATGTTCTTTACATAGAATAAGCATTGCATCCATTTTCACATCAAAGTATAATTTTTTTGTTTTTGTGCATAATGTCATTTAGTTGTTAGTTGAGCTTCTGTCCATGAAGTTGTATAAAATTAACACTGTCATATATAACCAGGATGGCTGAGAGGTTAAGGCGTTGGCCTTAAGATCCAATGGACGCATGTCATCGTGGGTTCGAACCCCACTCCTGGTAGCTTTATGAAAAACCTATTTCTTTAAAAATGAACACTGTTAAAAAACAATTACACTCATATTCTAAGCCTAGTAATAGACTAATAGCAAAATTTATTGAAGATCTTATTTGTCTATGAATTGGCTTAATCCATAAATGAGAACTTGACCCAATACCTGGTGTAAAAGAGCTCCTATAGATTATGTTTGTGCTGTGAAGCCTAAACAGAATCTAAAAGAAAAGTATTTTTTATGTTTTAGAAAGATGTTATGCACTACTTTTAGTAAAACGGTTCTTAATATATGTAACTTAAGATCTGGACTTAACATCCATGAGACTCATGTCTTTGTGGGTTCAATCCTGGTAGGTTTATGAAAAAGCAACACCTTTAAAAGTGAACACTGTAATTACACACAAAAACACAATCACGTTCTAAGCCTAGTCATAGACTAAGGGCATTTTCATACTTTGGTGCAAATAATTTGGTGAGTTCTGAACATATTTTCATTTTCCTCTTGGTTTGGTTTCTTTTCAAACAGGGAAAAAATCTAAGCAAACCAAAATGAGTCATTTGAAATCATGTGAGGAACTTCTCTCAGCTGATTGGTCAGATTAATTGCTGGAGAAACAACCAAAGTAAATACATGAAGCAGATCTGCTCTTGACGACATTGAAATTTACTGGATCTGCTCAAACTGAACATCTCCTCCTGCAACTGGATCCTGTACTTCATTATTGAAAAACCCCAGACAATCCAGATGAGCAGTTCCAGCTTAGGACAGGAACCCACCAGGGATGCGTACTGTGTTCACTACTCTTCATACTGCTCACTCACGACTGCACCTCCAAATCCAGTACAAACCATTTCATAAAATATGTCCACAAATATGGTGCATACCTGCTATCTTGTACGTTAATGTCTATGCACAGACAGAGTAGAAGCTCAATGCAGAGGCTACAAAGCGCGCAGTTACTCAGTTGTTTTGGGGAAAAGTCCAAGAAGGTTCAAGAGCCAAAAACTGTCCCTGAGCAAGACATTGTACATTGTACTAAATAAGCCAGAAAGTGTGTACACAATTGAAACATGAAACCAACTTTGAGATCATACAGACACGTGCTTTATGAATGTTAGATTTGAGTTTTTGTAAAAGCAGAGTGAGTGGAGAGTAGTCTGAATTGGGTTCTGCAGCTTTACAGCAGCTCACACATTGAACTCAGCTGCCAGCCACAAGCACTTCCACACCAGTGAGGGCGCATCAGTTGTCAGCACATATCAACGTCTCCTGCTATGACACCTCACATTGGCCCACGATTTCTGTGTACTTGCTCACCTGCATCAGATGATGTCCTGCAAGGACAGTTGTTGGCTCTTGTCTCAGACCTTCCCCGAGGCGCTTGGGTGAGTGACCAGGCACTCAGCTTGTAGCCTCTACAGTGAGCTTCCACTCACTCTGATAACAGAGAGCACACACTTTCACATATAAGGCAGCACATCTCCTCCAGGTTTCTCAGAGAGGGTTTTCTTAGAGAGGCACAGTGGGTGGGGCGTATGCAAATTACCCTCTTAGAGTTGGTCAAGACTGGCGAATACTTGATCAAGCATTTTCAATACAATCTATATTTGTTACATAGAATAAACATTACATCAATTTTCACATCTTGGTACGTTTGCTTTGGTGCAAATAATTTGGTAATTTTTGAGCCTATTCTCATTTTCTTCTTCTTGGTTGAGCTTCTGTCCATGAAGTTGTATAAAACGAGCACAGTGTGGCAGCATTACACTGGTACCAGTTTACTTTAATACATCAATGAAAACTTGACCCAGTACTTCGTGTCAGTTTCTGCAACAAAGTTTTTAATTTTAGTGTGTTGTGATGCTGTATGTTTAGTAGAACAGTTACTGACATATATAACCAGGATGGCCGAGAGGTTAAGGCGTTGGACTTAAGATCCAATGGACGCATGTCTTCGTGGGTTCGAACCCCGCCCCTGGTAGCTTTATGAAAAAGCCATTTATTTAAAAATTAACACTATAAAGACACACACGCGACTATCTTCACTCTCATGTTCTAAACCTAGTAATAGAATAAGACTGTTTCTGAATGGTGAATTTTATTGAATATCTTTATTTTGTCCAAGATTTGGCCAAAATGAGTCGTTTCAAATAACGCAAGGAACTTCTCTCAGCTGATTGGTCAGATGTATCGCTGGAGAAACAACAAAAGAAAATACATGAAGCAGATCTGCTTCTTGCTATCTTGTACGTAAATGTCTATGCACAGACAGAGTAGAAGCTCACTGCAGAGGCTACAAAGCGCGCAGTTACTCTGTCGTTTTGGGGAAAAGTCCAAGAAGGTTCAAGAGCCAAAAACTGTCCTTGAGCAAGACATTGTACATTGTACCTAGCAGTTAAAGAAGCAGCCCCGTAATCAGAAGGTTGCCGGTTCAAATCCTGATCCTGAGCAAAGTATTGTCCCCACACACACTACTTGGACCCCTTTCATGACTGCCAAGGGTGATGGGATAAAACCAGAGGACAGTTTGTTGTGTGCAATCAGTTCAGCTATTAGACCTTTTGCTGCTGTCCTGGCTGTGATATTTTGATCATAAGCTTTATAATTTAAGGATGCCAGACTTTTCAGTCAACCAAATTATCTGAGTCAGGTCCCAGATTTTTACATTTCACTCTGTAATTCATTATGCATAGCAGTGCATTTCATACACATTTGATCAGCCTTTGGAAGTGATTGCGTCATTAGTCTTTTCAAAAGAAAGAATGTTCTTTGCATAGAATAAGCATTGCATCCATGTCTCTACAGAGGCTACAAAGCACGCAGTTACTCAGTCGTTTTGGGGAAAAGTCCAAGAAGAGTCCAAGTAAAGAGCCAAAAACTGTCCTTGAGCAAGACATTGTACATTGTACTAAATAAGTGTTTACACAATTGAAACATGAAACCAACTTTGAGATCATACAGACACGTGCATTATGAATGTTAGATTTGAGTTTTTGTAAAAGCAGAGTGAGTGGAGAGTAGTCTGAATTGGGTTCTGCAGCTTTACAGCAGCTCACACATTGAACTCAGCTGCCAGCCATAAGCACTTCCACACCAGTGAGGGCGCATGAGTTGTCAGCACATATCAACGTCTCCTGCTATGACACCTCACATTGGCCCACGATTTCTGTGTACTTGCTCACCTGCATCAGATGATGTCCTGCAAGGACAGTTGTTGGCTCTTGTCTCAGACCATCCCCGAGGCGCTTGGGTGAATGACCAGGCACTCAGCTTGTAGCCTCTACAGTGAGCTTCCACTCACTCTGATAACAGAGAGCACACACTTTCACATATAAGGCAGCACATCTCCTCTAGGTTTCTCAGAGAGGGTTTTCTTAGAGAGGCACAGTGGGTGGGGCGTATGCAAATTACCCTCTTGGAGTTGGTCAAGACTGGCGAATACTTGATCAAGCATTTTCAATACAATCTATATTTGTTACATAGAATAAACATTACATCAATTTTCACATCTTGGTACGTTTGCTTTGGTGCAAATAATTTGGTAATTTTTGAGCCTATTCTCATTTTCTTCTTCTTGGTTGAGCTTCTGTCCATGAAGTTGTATTAAACGAGCACAGTGTGGCAGCATTACACTGGTACCAGTTTACTTTAATACATCAATGAAAACTTGACCCAGTACTTCGTGTCAGTTTCTGCAACAAAGTTTTTAATTTTAGTGTGTTGTGATGCTGTATGATTAGTAGAACAGTTACTGACATATATAACCAGGATGGCCGAGAGGTTAAGGCGTTGGACTTAAGATCCAATGGACGCATGTCTTCGTGGGTTCGAACCCCACTCCTGGTAGCTTTATGAAAAAGCCATTTATTTAAAAATTAACACTATAAAGACACACACGCGACTATCTTCACTCTCATGTTCTAAACCTAGTAATAGAATAAGACTGTTTCTGAATGGTGAATTTTATTGAATATCTTTATTTTGTCCAAGATTTGGCCAAAATGAGTCGTTTCAAATAACGCAAGGAACTTCTCTCAGCTGATTGGTCAGATGTATCGCTGGAGAAACAACAAAAGAAAATACATGAAGCAGATCTGCTTCTTGCTATCTTGTACGTAAATGTCTATGCACAGACAGAGTAGAAGCTCACTGCAGAGGCTACAAAGCGCGCAGTTACTCTGTCGTTTTGGGGAAAAGTCCAAGAAGGTTCAAGAGCCAAAAACTGTCCTTGAGCAAGACATTGTACATTGTACCTAGCAGTTAAAGAAGCAGCCCCGTAATCAGAAGGTTGCCGGTTCAAATCCTGATCCTGAGCAAAGTATTGTCCCCACACACACACTACTTGGACCCCTTTCATGACTGCCAAGGGTGATGGGATAAAACCAGAGGACAGTTTGTTGTGTGCAATCAGTTCAGCTATTAGACCTTTTGCTGCTGTCCTGGCTGTGAAATTTTGATCATAAGCTTTATAATTTAAGGATGCCAGACTTTTCAGTCAACCAAATTATCTGAGTCAGGTCCCAGATTTTTACATTTCACACTGTAATTCATTATGCAGTGCATTTCATACACATTTGATCAGCCTTTGGAAGTGATTACGTCATTAGTCTTTTCAAAAGAAAGAATGTTCTTTGCATAGAATAAGCATTGCATCCATGTCTCTACAGAGGCTACAAAGCACGCAGTTACTCAGTCGTTTTGGGGAAAAGTCCAAGAAGAGTCCAAGTCAAGAGCCAAAAACTGTCCTTGACCAAGACATTGTACATTGTACTAAATAAGTGTTTACACAATTGAAACATGAAACCAACTTTGAGATCATACAGACACGTGCATTATGAATGTTAGATTTGAGTTTTTGTAAAAGCAGAGTGAGTGGAGAGTAGTCTGAATTGGGTTCTGCAGCTTTACAGCAGCTCACACATTGAACTCAGCTGCCAGCCACAAGCACTTCCACACCAGTGAGGGCGCATCAGTTGTCAGCACATATCAACGTCTCCTGCTATGACACCTCACATTGGCCCACGATTTCTGTGTACTTGCTCACCTGCATCCGATGATGTCCTGCAAGGACAGTTGTTTGCTCTTGTCTCAGACCTTCCCCGAGGCGCTTGGGTGAGTGACCAGGCACTCAGCTTGTAGCCTCTACAGTGAGCTTTCACTCACTCTGATAACAGAGAGCACACACTTTCACATATAAGGCAGAACATCTCCTCCAGGTTTCTCAGAGAGGGTTTTCTTAGAGAGGCAAAGTGGGTGGGGCGTATGCAAATTACCCTCTTGGAGTTGGTCAAGACTGGTGAATACTTGATCAAGCATTTTCAATACAATCTATATTTGTTACATAGAATAAACATTACATCAAGTTTCACATCTTGGTACGTTTGCTTTGGTGAAAATAATTTGGTAATTTTTGAGCCTATTCTCATTTTCTTCTTCTTGGTTGAGCTTCTGTCCATGAAGTTGTATAAAACGAGCACAGTGTGGCAGCAGTACACTGGTACCAGTTTACTTTAATACATCAATGAAAACTTGACCCAGTACTTCGTGTCAGTTTCTGCAACAAAGTTTTTAATTTTAGTGTGTTGTGATGCTGTATGATTAGTAGAACAGTTACTGACATATATAACCAGGATGGCCGAGAGGTTAAGGCGTTGGACTTAAGATCCAATGGACGCATGTCTTCGTGGGTTCGAACCCCACTCCTGGTAGCTTTATGAAAAAGCCATTTATTTAAAAATTAACACTATAAAGACACACACGCCATTATCTTCACTCTCATGTTCTAAACCTAGTAATAGGATAAGACTGTTTCTGAATGGCGAATTTTATTGAATATCTTTATTTGTCCAAGATTTGGCCAAAATGAGTCGTTTCAAGTAATGCAAGGAACTTCTCTCAGCTGATTGGTCAGATGTATCGCTGGAGAAACAACAAAAGAAAATACATGAAGCAGATCTGCTTCTTGCTATCTTGTACGTAAATGTCTATGCACAGACAGAGTAGAAGCTCACTGCAGAGGCTACAAAGCGCGCAGTTACTCTGTCGTTTTGGGGAAAAGTCCAAGAAGGTTCAAGAGCCAAAAACTGTCCTTGAGCAAGACATTGTACATTGTACCTAGCAGTTAAAGAAGCAGCCCCGTAATCAGAAGGTTGCCGGTTCAAATCCTGATCCTGAACAAAGTATTGTCCCCACACACACTACTTGGACCCCTTTCATGACTGCCAAGGGTGATGGGATAAAACCAGAGGACAGTTTGTTGTGTGCAATCAGTTCAGCTATTAGACCTTTTGCTGCTGTCCTGGCTGTGATATTTTGATCATAAGCTTTATAATTTAAGGATGCCAGACTTTTCAGTCAACCAAATTATCTGAGTCAGGTCCCAGATTTTTACATTTCACACTGTAATTCATTATGCATAGCAGTGCATTTCATACACATTTGATCAGCCTTTGGAAGTGATTACGTCATTAGTCTTTTCAAAAGAAAGAATGTTCTTTGCATAGAATAAGCATTGCATCCATGTCCCTACAGAGGCTACAAGGCACGCAGTTATTCAGTCGTTTTGGGGAAAAGTCCAAGAAGAGTCCAAGTCAAGAGCCAAAAACTGTCCTTGAGCAAGATATTGTACATTAGACTAAATAAGTGTTTACACAATTGAAACATGAAACCAACTTTGAGATCATACAGACACGTGAATTATGAATGTTAGATTTGAGTTTTTGTAAAAGCAGAGTGAGTGGAGAGTAGTCTGAATTGGGTTCTGCAGCTTTACAGCAGCTCACACATTGAACTCAGCTGCCAGCCACAAGCACTTCCACACCAGTGAGGGCGCATCAGTTGTCAGCACATATCAACATCTCCTGCTATGACACCTCACATTGGCCCACGATTTCTGTGTACATGCTCACCTGCATCAGATGATGTCCTGCAAGGACAGTTGTTGGCTCTTGTCTCAGACCTTCCCCGAGGTGCTTGGGTGAGTGACCAGGCACTCAGCTTGTAGCCTCTACAGTGAGCTTTCACTCACTCTGATAACAGAGAGCACACACTTTCACATATAAGGCAGCACATCTCCTCTAGGTTTCTCAGAGAGGGTTTTCTTAGAGAGGCAAAGTGGGTGGGGCGTATGCAAATTACCCTCTTGGAGTTGGTCAAGACTGGTGAATACTTGATCAAGCATTTTCAATACAATCTATATTTGTTACATAGAATAAACATTACATCAATTTTCACATCTTGGTACGTTTGCTTTGGTGCAAATAATTTGGTAATTTTTGAGCCTATTCTCATTTTCTTCTTCTTGGTTGAGCTTCTGTCCATGAAGTTGTATAAAACGAGCACAGTGTGGCAGCATTACACTGGTACCAGTTTACTTTAATACATCAATGAAAACTTGACCCAGTACTTCGTGTCAGTTTCTGCAACAAAGTTTTTAATTTTAGTGTGTTGTGATGCTGTATGATTAGTAGAACAGTTACTGACATATATAACCAGGATGGCCGAGAGGTTAAGGCGTTGGACTTAAGATCCAATGGACGCATGTCTTCGTGGGTTCGAACTTCACTCCTGGTAGCTTTATGAAAAAGCCATTTATTTAAAAATTAACACTATAAAGACACACACGCGATTATCTTCACTCTCATGTTCTAAACCTAGTAATAGAATAAGACTGTTTCTGAATGGCAAATTTTATTGAATATCTTTATTTGTCCAAGATTTGGCCAAAATGAGTCGTTTCAAGTAACGCAAGGAACTTCTCTCAGCTGATTGGTCAGATGTATCGCTGGAGAAACAACAAAAGAAAATACATGAAGCAGATCTGCTTCTTGCTATCTTGTACGTAAATGTCTATGCACAGACAGAGTAGAAGCTCACTGCAGAGGCTACAAAGCGCGCAGTTACTCTGTCGTTTTGGGGAAAAGTCCAAGAAGGTTCTAGAGCCAAAAACTGTCCTTGAGCAAGACATTGTACATTGTACCTAGCAGTTAAAGAAGCAGCCCCGTAATCAGAAGGTTGCCGGTTCAAATCCTGATCCTGAGCAAAGTATTGTCCCCACACACACTACTTGGACCCCTTTCATGACTGCCAAGGGTGATGGGATAAAACCAGAGGACAGTTTGTTGTGTGCAATCAGTTCAGCTATTAGACCTTTTGCTGCTGTCCTGGCTGTGATATTTTGATCATAAGCTTTATAATTTAAGGATGCCAGACTTTTCAGTCAACCAAATTATCTGAGTCAGGTCCCAGATTTTTACATTTCACACTGTAATTCATTATGCATAGCAGTGCATTTCATACACATTTGATCAGCCTTTGGAAGTGATTACGTCATTAGTCTTTTCAAAAGAAAGAATGTTCTTTGCATTGAATAAGCATTGCATCCATGTCCCTACAGAGGCTACAAAGCACGCAGTTAATCAGTCGTTTTGGGGAAAAGTCCAAGAAGAGTCCAAGTCAAGAGCCAAAAACTGTCCTTGAGCAAGACATTGTACATTGTACTAAATAAGTGTTTACACAATTGAAACATGAAACCAACTTTGAGATCATACAGACACGTGCATTATGAATGTTAGATTTGAGTTTTTGTAAAAGCAGAGTGAGTGGAGAGTAGTCTGAATTGGGTTCTGCAGCTTTACAGCAGCTCACACATTGAACTCAGCTGCCAGCCACAAGCACTTCCACACCAGTGAGGGTGCATCAGTTGTCAGCACATATCAACGTCTCCTGCTATGACACCTCACATTGGCCCACGATTTCTGTGTACTTGCTCACCTGCATCAGATGATGTCCTGCAAGGACAGTTGTTGGCTCTTGTCTCAGACCTTCCCCGAGGCGCTTGGGTGAATGACCAGGCACTCAGCTTGTAGCCTCTACAGTGAGCTTTCACTCACTCTGATAACAGAGAGCACACACTTTCACATATAAGGCAGCACATCTCCTCCAGGTTTCTCAGAGAGGGTTTTCTTAGAGAGGCAAAGTGGGTGGGGCGTATGCAAATTACCCTCTTGGAGTTGGTCAAGACTGGTGAATACTTGATCAAGCATTTTCAATACAATCTATATTTGTTACATAGAATAAACATTACATCAATTTTCACATCTTGGTACGTTTGCTTTGGTGCAAATAATTTGGTAATTTTTGAGCCTATTCTCATTTTCTTCTTCTTGGTTGAGCTTCTGTCCATGAAGTTGTATAAAACGAGCACAGTGTGGCAGCATTACACTGGTACCAGTTTACTTTAATACATCAATGAAAACTTGACCCAGTACTTCGTGTCAGTTTCTGCAACAAAGTTTTTAATTTTAGTGTGTTGTGATGCTGTATGATTAGTAGAACAGTTACTGACATATATAACCAGGATGGCCGAGAGGTTAAGGCGTTGGACTTAAGATCCAATGGACGCATGTCTTCGTGGGTTCGAACCCCACTCCTGGTAGCTTTATGAAAAAGCCATTTATTTAAAAATTAACACTATAAAGACACACACGCGATTATCTTCACTCTCATGTTCTAAACCTAGTAATAGAATAAGACTGTTTCTGAATGGCGAATTTTATTGAATATCTTTATTTGTCCAAGATTTGGCCAAAATGAGTCGTTTCAAGTAACGCAAGGAACTTCTCTCAGCTGATTGGTCAGATGTATCGCTGGAGAAACAACAAAAGAAAATACATGAAGCAGATCTGCTTCTTGCTATCTTGTACGTAAATGTCTATGCACAGACAGAGTAGAAGCTCACTGCAGAGGCTACAAAGCGCGCAGTTACTCTGTCGTTTTGGGGAAAAGTCCAAGAAGGTTCAAGAGCCAAAAACTGTCCTTGAGCAAGACATTGTACATTGTACCTAGCAGTTAAAGAAGCAGCCCCGTAATCAGAAGGTTGCCGGTTCAAATCCTGATCCTGAGCAAAGTATTGTCCCCACACACACTACTTGGACCCCTTTCATGACTGCCAAGGGTGATGGGATAAAACCAGAGGACAGTTTGTTGTGTGCAATCAGTTCAGCTATTAGACCTTTTGCTGCTGTCCTGGCTGTGATATTTTGATGATAAGCTTTATAATTTAAGGATGCCAGACTTTTCAGTCAACCAAATTATCTGAGTCAGGTCCCAGATTTTTACATTTCACACTGTAATTCATTATGCAGTGCATTTCATACACATTTGATCAGCCTTTGGAAGTGATTGCGTCATTAGTCTTTTCAAAAGAAAGAATGTTCTTTGCATAGAATAAGCATTGCATCCATGTCCCTACAGAGGCTACAAGGCACGCAGTTATTCAGTCGTTTTGGGGAAAAGTCCAAGAAGAGTCCAAGTCAAGAGCCAAAAACTGTCCTTGAGCAAGACATTGTACATTGTACTAAATAAGTGTTTACACAATTGAAACATGAAACCAACTTTGAGATCATACAGACACGTGCATTATGAATGTTAGATTTGAGTTTTTGTAAAAGCAGAGTGAGTGGAGAGTAGTCTGAATTGGGTTCTGCAGCTTTACAGCAGCTCACACATTGAACTCAGCTGCCAGCCACAAGCACTTCCACACCAGTGAGGGCGCATCAGTTGTCAGCACATATCAACGTCTCCTGCTATGACACCTCACATTGGCCCACGATTTCTGTGTACTTGCTCACCTGCATCAGATGATGTCCTGCAAGGACAGTTGTTGGCTCTTGTCTCAGACCTTCCCCGAGGCGCTTGGGTGAGTGACCAGGCACTCTGCTTGTAGCCTCTACAGTGAGCTTCCACTCACTCTGATAACAGAGAGCACACACTTTCACATATAAGGCAGCACATCTCCTCCAGGTTTCTCAGAGAGGGTTTTCTTAGAGAGGCACAGTGGGTGGGGCGTATGCAAATTACCCTCTTAGAGTTGGTCAAGACTGGCGAATACTTGATCAAGCATTTTCAATACAATCTATATTTGTTACATAGAATAAACATTACATCAATTTTCACATCTTGGTACGTTTGCTTTGGTGCAAATAATTTGGTAATTTTTGAGCCTATTCTCATTTTCTTCTTCTTGGTTGAGCTTCTGTCCATGAAGTTGTATAAAACGAGCACAGTGTGGCAGCATTACACTGGTACCAGTTTACTTTAATACATCAATGAAAACTTGACCCAGTACTTCGTGTCAGTTTCTGCAACAAAGTTTTTAATTTTAGTGTGTTGTGATGCTGTATGTTTAGTAGAACAGTTACTGACATATATAACCAGGATGGCCGAGAGGTTAAGGCGTTGGACTTAAGATCCAATGGACGCATGTCTTCGTGGGTTCGAACCCCGCCCCTGGTAGCTTTATGAAAAAGCCATTTATTTAAAAATTAACACTATAAAGACACACACGCGACTATCTTCACTCTCATGTTCTAAACCTAGTAATAGAATAAGACTGTTTCTGAATGGTGAATTTTATTGAATATCTTTATTTTGTCCAAGATTTGGCCAAAATGAGTCGTTTCAAATAACGCAAGGAACTTCTCTCAGCTGATTGGTCAGATGTATCGCTGGAGAAACAACAAAAGAAAATACATGAAGCAGATCTGCTTCTTGCTATCTTGTACGTAAATGTCTATGCACAGACAGAGTAGAAGCTCACTGCAGAGGCTACAAAGCGCGCAGTTACTCTGTCGTTTTGGGGAAAAGTCCAAGAAGGTTCAAGAGCCAAAAACTGTCCTTGAGCAAGACATTGTACATTGTACCTAGCAGTTAAAGAAGCAGCCCCGTAATCAGAAGGTTGCCGGTTCAAATCCTGATCCTGAGCAAAGTATTGTCCCCACACACACTACTTGGACCCCTTTCATGACTGCCAAGGGTGATGGGATAAAACCAGAGGACAGTTTGTTGTGTGCAATCAGTTCAGCTATTAGACCTTTTGCTGCTGTCCTGGCTGTGATATTTTGATCATAAGCTTTATAATTTAAGGATGCCAGACTTTTCAGTCAACCAAATTATCTGAGTCAGGTCCCAGATTTTTACATTTCACTCTGTAATTCATTATGCATAGCAGTGCATTTCATACACATTTGATCAGCCTTTGGAAGTGATTGCGTCATTAGTCTTTTCAAAAGAAAGAATGTTCTTTGCATAGAATAAGCATTGCATCCATGTCTCTACAGAGGCTACAAAGCACGCAGTTACTCAGTCGTTTTGGGGAAAAGTCCAAGAAGAGTCCAAGTAAAGAGCCAAAAACTGTCCTTGAGCAAGACATTGTACATTGTACTAAATAAGTGTTTACACAATTGAAACATGAAACCAACTTTGAGATCATACAGACACGTGCATTATGAATGTTAGATTTGAGTTTTTGTAAAAGCAGAGTGAGTGGAGAGTAGTCTGAATTGGGTTCTGCAGCTTTACAGCAGCTCACACATTGAACTCAGCTGCCAGCCACAAGCACTTCCACACCAGTGAGGGCGCATCACTTGTCAGCACATATCAACATCTCCTGCTATGACACCTCACATTGGCCCACGATTTCTGTGTACTTGCTCACCTGCATCAGATGATGTCCTGCAAGGACAGTTGTTGGCTCTTGTCTCAGACCTTCCCCGAGGTGCTTGGGTGAATGACCAGGCACTCAGCTTGTAGCCACTACAGTGAGCTTCCACTCACTCTGATAACAGAGAGCACACACTTTCACATATAAGGCAGCACATCTCCTCTAGGTTTCTCAGAGAGGGTTTTCTTAGAGAGGCAAAGTGGGTGGGGCGTATGCAAATTACCCTCTTGGAGTTGGTCAAGACTGGTGAATACTTGATCAAGCATTTTCAATACAATCTATATTTGTTACATAGAATAAACATTACATCAAGTTTCACATCTTGGTACGTTTGCTTTGGTGCAAATAATTTGGTAATTTTTGAGCCTATTCTCATTTTCTTCTTCTTGGTTGAGCTTCTGTCCATGAAGTTGTATTAAACGAGCACAGTGTGGCAGCATTACACTGGTACCAGTTTACTTTAATACATCAATGAAAACTTGACCCAGTACTTCGTGTCAGTTTCTGCAACAAAGTTTTTAATTTTAGTGTGTTGTGATGCTGTATGATTAGTAGAACAGTTACTGACATATATAACCAGGATGGCCGAGAGGTTAAGGCGTTGGACTTAAGATCCAATGGACGCATGTCTTCGTGGGTTCGAACCCCACTCCTGGTAGCTTTATGAAAAAGCCATTTATTTAAAAATTAACACTATAAAGACACACACGCGACTATCTTCACTCTCATGTTCTAAACCTAGTAATAGAATAAGACTGTTTCTGAATGGCGAATTTTATTGAATATCTTTATTTGTCCAAGATTTGGCCAAAATGAGTCGTTTCAAGTAATGCAAGGAACTTCTCTCAGCTGATTGGTCAGATGTATCGCTGGAGAAACAACAAAAGAAAATACATGAAGCAGATCTGCTTCTTGCTATCTTGTACGTAAATGTCTATGCACAGACAGAGTAGAAGCTCACTGCAGAGGCTACAAAGCGCGCAGTTACTCTGTCGTTTTGGGGAAAAGTCCAAGAAGGTTCAAGAGCCAAAAACTGTCCTTGAGCAAGACATTGTACATTGTACCTAGCAGTTAAAGAAGCAGCCCCGTAATCAGAAGGTTGCCGGTTCAAATCCTGATCCTGAGCAAAGTATTGTCCCCACACACACACTACTTGGACCCCTTTCATGACTGCCAAGGGTGATGGGATAAAACCAGAGGACAGTTTGTTGTGTGCAATCAGTTCAGCTATTAGACCTTTTGCTGCTGTCCTGGCTGTGATATTTTGATCATAAGCTTTATAATTTAAGGATGCCAGACTTTTCAGTCAACCAAATTATCTGAGTCAGGTCCCAGATTTTTACATTTCACACTGTAATTCATTATGCATAGCAGTGCATTTCATACACATTTGATCAGCCTTTGGAAGTGATTACGTCATTAGTCTTTTCAAAAGAAAGAATGTTCTTTGCATAGAATAAGCATTGCATCCATGTCCCTACAGAGGCTACAAGGCACGCAGTTATTCAGTCGTTTTGGGGAAAAGTCCAAGAAGAGTCCAAGTCAAGAGCCAAAAACTGTCCTTGAGCAAGACATTGTACATTAGTACTAAATAAGTGTTTACACAATTGAAACATGAAACCAACTTTGAGATCATACAGACACGTGAATTATGAATGTTAGATTTGAGTTTTTGTAAAAGCAGAGTGAGTGGAGAGTAGTCTGAATTGGGTTCTGCAGCTTTACAGCAGCTCACACATTGAACTCAGCTGCCAGCCACAAGCACTTCCACACCAGTGAGGGCGCATCAGTTGTCAGCACATATCAACATCTCCTGCTATGACACCTCACATTGGCCCACGATTTCTGTGTACATGCTCACCTGCATCAGATGATGTCCTGCATCAGATGATGTCCTGCAAGGACAGTTGTTGGCTCTTGTCTCAGACCTTCCCCGAGGTGCTTGGGTGAGTGACCAGGCACTCAGCTTGTAGCCTCTACAGTGAGCTTTCACTCACTCTGATAACAGAGAGCACACACTTTCACATATAAGGCAGCACATCTCCTCTAGGTTTCTCAGAGAGGGTTTTCTTAGAGAGGCAAAGTGGGTGGGGCGTATGCAAATTACCCTCTTGGAGTTGGTCAAGACTGGTGAATACTTGATCAAGCATTTTCAATACAATCTATATTTGTTACATAGAATAAACATTACATCAATTTTCACATCTTGGTACGTTTGCTTTGGTGCAAATAATTTGGTAATTTTTGAGCCTATTCTCATTTTCTTCTTCTTGGTTGAGCTTCTGTCCATGAAGTTGTATAAAACGAGCACAGTGTGGCAGCATTACACTGGTACCAGTTTACTTTAATACATCAATGAAAACTTGACCCAGTACTTCGTGTCAGTTTCTGCAACAAAGTTTTTAATTTTAGTGTGTTGTGATGCTGTATGATTAGTAGAACAGTTACTGACATATATAACCAGGATGGCCGAGAGGTTAAGGCGTTGGACTTAAGATCCAATGGACGCATGTCTTCG